>NC_135487.1:74572877-74877351 GCF_052094955.1 Ictidomys tridecemlineatus | reverse complement strand
CTTCTTTGTTGTTAGAGGTTGTTCCTCCCTTGATTTCTGTAATGCTGCATTTGGGAGTTATTCTAGTTCTCTGATCTCCCCCACTTCTCTCCTTGGCCTAGTGTTCTGCTTCTCTCTCCCCAACATTGTCCCAACATTCACCTTTGTCTGGAATTCCTTAAGAGTCCTTGTTAATATTACTGGGGACTTCAGTAACAAAGAAATTTAAAAGTGATAAGGACCCTATAACAAAATAAGTCTATTTCACAGTGATGTATTAATCCACAGTGGCTTTTCCTGTTGGCAGGTGGATCTCCTCTACCCAAGAACTCAGGGTTTTTTCATTCTATGGCTCCACCTTTGCCCTGTTGCCTAGATCTAGCCAGTGAAGGCAAGGCTAAAGAGATTGGAAAAAAACATGTCTGCCTTAAGACCCTGCCTTGGACAGGACATACATCACTTCTGCTTATTCTCCATAGGCAAGAATTAGTCACATGGTCACTTCTAGATGCAAGGGGAGCTGGGGAATGTAGTCCGTGGATGGGCAGTAACATCTCCATTCTATGATAAAGGAAATGAATTTTGGAATAGTTAGACATCTCTGTCACAGTCCTTGAGTTTTCTCACAAGACCATGGCCCACGGTGAATGCATCTATCCTTGTATTTTCCCTTCATCTCAACACCAATGACTCCTAAGTCTCCATGTCCAGTATCAACCTTATATAGAGGTCTAGCCTTGTATCTCCAACTGCCTCCTAAACATCAGCCTCCTGGAACAATTGAACAATTTGTCTCTTGGATGTATTCAATTAAATAATTTGCCCCAGAATATGTGTATTAAAACATATTAAACCCAAATCAAAACATCATATAACAGGGCATTATTCTGATATATACAATAAGAGGAAACGGAAAGTATTATTTCCAAGTTGATCATGCCATATAACTTTGGCCAATTATGTGTCCAGTGTATTGCATGGAAATCTTTCTCATGATATTGCTCTTTGCTCTACATTTGTTCCAAAAGGACTTGAAGTGTTTCATATGCATACCAAGATGTGACGTGAAAATTGAAGTTGGGATCATTATGGTTAACCTGAGTGTAATGAAAATGAAAGAGAGGCTGAACGTTATTCTACACAGCTCATGATTTGGAGTGAATGGTAGAACCAGGCTGAACTATGCAATGCAAAATAGATAGCAAAGTTTGGGTAGTATAGTCACCATCAGTTTTCAAATAACCAATAAGCAGTTGATAGGTAGTACCTACCATACCAAATCCTAGAAATTGACTGACAAGGAAAGATTGCTCAATTGGTCTAACCTCATTACTTTAAAACTTACCATTTTTTCCCACCTAGAGCAGGTTCCATTCTGGTTCTCCTAGGATCAGTGGATCACCATCTCTGGCAGCATCTCTAGCTCTTCTCTTCCCTTCAGGCTCCTTATCCAGTGCATCTCCAAGGCCTCCCTGATTCATTCCCTTTCCTGTCTCCACTCTCCCTCTTTTGGGATCTATTTAGAGTGCTTTTGACAGGCTAATCTTTCTAAAACACTTTTGCTATGTCATTGCCAAGAAATTCTCCTTAAGAACCTGTTGCCACTTTAGAAATGTGTAATAGTTTTAAATAGTAACAGCCTATAAATAAGACAGCTTGTTAGGCAAAACAGTAATTTTTTAATTTGAAGGGCAAGACTAGTACTGTGTGATGAGGTATAACAAGCAACAGACAAGGAAGCGAGAAATCCTACTTCTAATTTACTCTCTGCTGCTAACCAGATCTCTGAGTTTCAGTTGTTTATTCTGTAAAATTAGGAAGGGATCCTCTTTCCTGAAATCTGGGGGGTAAGACATATCATGTCTTTGGGTTCCTTCCAGCTCTGGGAATGATGATGTTGAAAATGTAGACTCCCTTGCCAATTTTTAAAAAGATCTTCCATAGTTTGACCCCACTCTCTCTCCCCAGCCTAGTTGTCCAAACCCTTCTAAATTCTTTCTGCATGCTATCAAGTTGTTTTCTCTCCTTGCCCTAAGGTGGTCCCACCCCTTGTTCTTGCTGCTCCCCCTGCCCATTTATATCTCACTGGGATTGTCATGGGCCAGTATGGTCCTCATCAGAGGACCTGAGGTATTTATAATGACATTGTCACATTCCTGGTTTTGCTACCTCGGGGTATGGGGACCTCAGTAAGATGGAGATGACTTAGACCTCCCACAGTGGGGCAGATATGAGATTAAGCAAGATAACACGTAAATTTTTCTTTGTAAGACATCATCACTGCATAATTTTTTTAATTTAATTTTTTTGCAATTCAATTCATATTACACAAATAGAGCACAATGTTTCATGTCTCTGGTTGAACGCAAAGTAGAATCACACTTAGGGTACTGATGACCATCTCATTCCACCATCTTTCCTACCTCCATGCCCCCTTCCTTCCTCTCCCTCCCCTTTTCCCTGTCTAAAGTCATCTATTCCTCCTATTCTCCCCCAACCCAATCCCCATTATGAATCAACATCCTTATATCAGAGAAGACATTCGGTTTGGGGGGATTGGCTTACTTCACTTAGCGTTATATTCTCCAACTCCACCCATTTACCTGCAAATGCCATGATTTTATTCTCTTTATTGCTGAGTAATGTTTCATTGTGTATATATATCACATATTTTAATCCATTCATCCACTGAAGAACACCTAGGTTGGTTCCATAATTTAGCTATTGTGAATTGTGCTGCTATAAACATTGATGTGGCTGTGTCCCTGCAGTATGCTGATTTTAAGTCCTTTGGGTATAAACCAAGGAGTGGGATAGCTGGGTCAAATGGTGGTTCTATTCTCAGTTTTCCAAGGAATCTCCATACTGCTTTCCAGACTGGTTGTATAAATTTGCAGTCCCACCACAATGTAAGAGTGTGCCCTTTTCCCCTCATCCTCTCCAACACTTATTGTTGTTTGTATTCTTAATAGCTGCCATTCTGCTGGACATCACTGCATAATTTATTCCTATGATTGCTTCATGGTTTAGTTTTGTTTCCCCTGTTAACGGACTGCCTGGATTGATTGCAGATTGATTGATTGAGTCAGCCAACAAGCTTTGCATAAGGTCAGACCACATGAAGTTGCTGATATTTTGATTGTTTTTTGACTTATTAAAAAATCAGCATTTTCCTATGCAAACCCATGTAAAGTACCAGAAAAATATTTGCTATTCTTTTTATTCAACTTTGTTAAAGGCTCCAAGGCCCAGAAAGCTAACATCTGGGAGTGGGAGGCATAACTGACACATTTCCTTTCAGCAGTCATCCATTTGCTGTGACTGGAGGGGAAGCTCCACCCAGAGGAGTGGCACATTCTAAACACCGGCCACACAGCTTGGGAAGGCTGTGTCCTGGGGGACACAGAGCACAAATGGCTCCAGAATGCAGGAGTCAATTAAAGAGTTTAAATTGTGTCTGCTTTTGCATCTGAGGTGGGCCTCTGGTTTCATTTGCAACAGCAAGAAGGCTCCTTGTATTGGGAAAGACAGACTTTAGATGAGGTCTTGGGCCTCTCCTCTTCAACCTTTCATAAAAGACTAAGAGATAAGCCTGGAACTGAGTGTAGAGCTTCGGAATCCAGGTCCTTTTGTTGTTTCACTAGATTTCGGCCCTTATTGGATGGTAGTGACATGGCCACAGTGTACCACCATGAGAACATTGGGGAAGACACAGCATGATTTTGGAATTAAACAGATTGGCTTTAAAATCTTGTCTCTGCCATTTACTTGCCATATAAGCCCAAGCAAGTTACTTTATTTTTCGAACCTTCAGTTGTGCCACCTGAAAAATGAGATAAAATGCTCCACAGTGTTTTCATGAGGATTAAATGACTAGTATGTTATCGGACACATAGTAAGTCATCAATAAATGGCAGCAATTATTGCTATTCTGATATTAGTCTAAAATGTGAGGGTGAGCAGAGACTACGTCTTATTATTTGAGGGTTTATCAAGTAAGGGAAGCTTGATTTGATGATCCTGGTGACTTTGCTCCAGGCTGGGTTGCTCTAGGCAGACATGCCCAATGCTGCCACACCTCTCAGAGTTGAGCCCTACTTGTGAGATGCTAGTTGGGCCCAGATGCAAGCCTGATTGGACAATGCTGGGCTTCTGTCAAGCAGTCAGTTCCCTTCTTATTCAGCCATGTCCTTCATTTCCAGATTAAGTCTGGGATGCCATCACTGGGCAGGGTTTGGCTCTGTGGAAATTCATCTGGATGTCTCTACACTATGCTGCATTGACCATGGACCACAGAGTTAAGGCATCTCTCTTGCTACTGACCAAGCTGGGAACACCAACTTGGCCCCTTTTCTGCACACCGTGGATCATTTACTTGGGCTCCCTAGGGAGTCTGACTGTTCCACATTCCCTGTTTCCTTCTGTCTACATTTCTGTATTTTGAGGACATCCCTGTTGAGGGAATGCAGAGCTAGGACGGCAGGAGTGGAGCTTGGTACAGGAGCGAAGCTTTGGGGGAGCTCTGGAAGGAACAAGTTTCCCTGGACCCTGGTTGCCCTCCTTCCTCCTTGTCCTCATCCACATGAGAACATGCCTTTCAGAGGAGCTCAGTCTAACGAATCCTCTGAGCTTCTCTAGGCAGCCCCCTCTCGGGTCACTAATAACAGCACACTGAGAGAGTGGGTGGAACCTTAAAACCAAACCCATCTGTTTGTCTCTTTAGACCCAACTCAGATGCTGCCTTAGTCTGGTGACAATATTGCAATACTTAGAGAGACTGTGGGTGCCCTGGATGCATGTGGGTGTGCATGGCAGGGTGGGGAGATATCTTATGCTATGCAAGGACAGTGAATTAAGGACCACTCCAGTTTACTTGCAAAGCCCCAAGAGCCAGGGCAGTGACTTCTGAGGCCCTGCTGGAATCCTCCAACAGGCACTGCCACACCCTGTCATACACCTTCACCAAATACGACAGGAATGTAAAACTTCCTGCTTAAACTCAGAGCCTGGGAGGAGGTTGTTAAAGTGTCTTGGGGGTCTTGTCTTTTTGCCTTTTTGTCTATATCAGGATTTGTTGTAAAATGGAGACTGAAAGCGACAAATATTAGAAGTGGGCAAATAAGGTCCACATATATTAGGAAAATGCAAAATCTTAACTTTAACTTCATGATGCATGGAATCATCTGCTCATGCTGTGTGGCAGTGCCACCCGTTCTCCTTGTAAACCCTTTTCTAGGAAATGATTGCTGACATTTATTGGGCACTAACTATGTAGCAGGCTCAGTTATAAATACTTTTTGTGTATGAAATCATTTATTCCCCACAACAGCCTCATGAAAGAATGATATCATTGTCCCTATTCTCTAAATGAGGAAACTGAAGCCCAGAGCAGTCACATAACTTGCCCAATACTGCAGAGCTTGTAAATATTAGGTTTGCATGCAGGCAGCCTGGCCCCTACCAGGTTATCTCTCTCATGTAAGACCTTTACGGTGGTGGCCAAGTCCTCTGAATTACTACTTTGCTTTTCTCCCAGCATTCAAGCAAGAGTGTGCATATGAAATGTACTTTTGAGCAAGTGAATAAGGGAAAGACAAGCTGCAGCAGCCATTGTTTTCCTTTTAAGAACCCTTTGGGTCAATTAAAATAAATTTGATGTTTTATCTACTTGTCCTCATTAACTGAGATAAGTGTCTCATTAGCTTCTTAGTACCTTTGTGGACCTCTCCCTATTCTAAGACCTCAGCTCTGGCTTTTTCCTCTCTGTCAACAATCTCCTCCTCTCTTGCTTTCCCACCTTGAGTTCTTCCTAAGCTCCAGCACAAAAACACTAAAATGAAGCTTTAATTTAACATGGTTGTTCATTATATGGTTATATGTTCATTATATGGTTGTTCAAGTTCCAGAAACATAATTATACTGGGAAAGGCTGCATGTTGGTTCTGGAATCAGCAGAGTGGAGTGGAATTGTAGGTGCACCTGACAATTTCTCAGTGAAAATATTTAAACTGTATCATCTCACAGAAGTGTGGAGGCTGTGGCTATTCCACCCATGTTAGAGGTGGGCAAACTGAGGAACAGAGGCATGGCTTGTCCAAGCTCCTGTGGATAGAGCTCAAGGGGTATCCTGGGTCCTGGTTTGGGGCAGGCTGGAGGCCATCCTTTCCTGACTGTGATAGCTGCTGGACTCCCTGGACACCTTTGCCTTCCCTAAACCCTTCAGGCCATCCCTCACTCTAGCTGATGGTTGCTGCCCAGCTTCTGCCTTTGTGGAAGAAGAAAGGTTATGATTTACTTGTCCATGCACTCACTTGTTCATGTTTTGTTTTTTTTTTTCCCCCTCTTTGGCAGAGCCAGTAAGAGGGGCAAATTTTAGTAGCACTGTAGCATCTAAAGCCCTGAAATTCTCTTGTAGGCTCAGGACCCATGCCTATCTCAGAAGTAAACTTGTCTGCCATTTGCTTGCCACAAGGGCCTAGTCAGATGACATGGGTGTCTTCCAGGTCCCCCAGATGCTTTGGGTGGGTCCAAGTTACACTGAAAAGGATCCAGCGAATTTCCAGTCTGGTCCACACCCCTAATTCCCGGAGTTGAGTGACTCAGGACTTCAGAAGATAACTCAACTGCTAAATCACCCCTGAGGAAGGGGTGTTTCCCATTTAGGGGCTCTATCACCTGTGAGCTGAAAGCAAGTTCTAGGCCTTTGCATCCTAGCCTGGACATTCATCCTGAGGTTTGCCATGGGGGAAAACCATATTTCCATCCAGAGTTCCTATCCATCTTGATTGTCTTGGTCTCTGAGGGGTTTGACTCTTTCTTTAAGGTGATATGGGGGAGGTATGGACCTTTGAGGGTCTAGCAGGCATATAGATAGTGCAAGGTGCTAAGTTAGGGTAGCAATAGCCCTGAGTAGTGACACTGCTATTTTTCATAAAGACTTTTTAGTGGGTGACGGTATCCTTGACCACTCCCTTTAGCAGTTTTTCATTTATCAACTAAAGGAGAGAGAGGGGTTGATGGGCTGCTTGGACTTCGGGGGTATGTCTGCATAGCCTGTAGTTGACCTCCAAGAGATTGCAGACCTGGCTCTCAGTTGTACATATACTGACCCTTCCTCTGTTTAAGAATTCTTCCTGCTCTGGGTTCCTCATTCTGGAAACAATTGACCTCTGGACTTCAAGCCGAGCAGCTGAGTCTTGTTCTTCCCACAGGTGACAGCAGCCCCTGCATGTGAAACAGGCTTTTCCTCCAGGGTGATGTAGTTCTTGGGGATCTTCTGAAGCCCCAAGTTAGAAGTCTACTCAATGATGTAGCCATGGGCTGCATCTAGCTTGGAAGACAAGCTTCCAGATGCATCTGAGAACAGGCTGTGTACACTGAGAACTGGATGTTACGCAGACCCAGAGAAGACTCTCTGTTCAGAGGACACATTGACAGTAACTGACATTCCCAGCAGGGACCTTGTCTTGTGAAAGAGCAAGTGGCAGCAGGATCCTTGCAGTTCAGTGATTCCCACTGCTACCATCAGTCTCTATCCACAGAGTCCTCATGTGGTCACACATTTAGGAAACTGTTCCTCCTTCAAATGTGTGTGCCTGCCTTTGACTTACAATGTATGCTTACTTACTCCTGCGTTTTTATTACATTAATAAACCACAAATAAACTAAATGTCCATCTAAAGGGGAATATTTAGGTAGAGTATGATGCAGCCATAAAATGGAGTAATTTGGCTGGGCACAGTGAAGCACTCCCGTAATACCAGTGGCTCAGGAGGCTGAGGCAGAAGGATCTCCAGTTCAAAGCTAGCTTCAGCAAAAGAGAGGTGCTAAACAACTCAGTGAGATTCTGACTCTAAATAAAATATAAAATAGGGCTGGGGATGTGGCTCAATGGTCCACTGCCCCTGAGTTCAATCCCCAGTATCCCGCCCCCCCCAAAAAAGGAATTCATAGCAATAAAAATTGGGCTTGGGCTGGAGTTGTGGCTCAGCGGTAGAGTGTTCGCCTAGCACATGCAAGGCACTGGGTTTTATCCTTAGCACCACATAAAAATAACTAAAGGTATTATGTTCCAACTACAACTAAAAAATAAATATTTTTTTAAAAAATTGGACTAATGTCATAAAAGTACTTAGGAAGTTTTGCTAAGTAAAAACCATGAGCTGTAAAATTTTACTGAAATTAGAACCCCTCCTCCAACAAAAACAACAAAAGCCAATATTTGTGTATACTTACGGGTATATACATGTTTATATGTACACATATAGAAAAATACTAAATTGATCAATACCAACATTCATATAGTTTTCTTTTTATACTTTTCTGTTTTTTTACAGTAGTTGTATATTAATTTTTAATTTAAAAAGTTTTATTGTTTTTGAAAGAGCATACTTAAAAATTATTTTGGAAAATTATGGCCTACGACCCTGAACGTTCCCACTGACATATGTAACTGACATACACAAATTAAACTCTGAAATCAAGAGCAGGTGACGTGAGCAGGGCTCAAGGTTGACAGTCCAAGGATGACCAGGGATATGGCTATGACCTTCCCCTTCATATCCTTGAGCTAATTCATCCCTAATCAGTCTATTAAGCAAAATAACATGTTGTTCCAAAGGGCAGCATGACTCAGATTCTTAACCCACACTGGTTTGCAGCCTATGGGGGTCTGTTCCTCTGTTTTGCCAGTCAGCTACTCTGGAACTGGTCCACCTTCAAGGACAACAGGCCCTACCAGCTGCTGGCATCCATCACTGAACTCCATTACCTTCATGGTCCACATCAATATCCCTAGGGGCAGAGGGTCCTGTCTACCTTTACCCTAACACCTTAACAAAATGAACCCAAGGCCAGGTGAGAAGGGTAAAAGCAGTCAAATGAGATGGCACAGCTGAAATGGCTGAGTGGCAAGTTGCCTGCTTTGACCCAGTAGCAGGGAGGGAGCACGTGGGCCCCAGGCTCTTCCATCAGCTGAAAGCCCCTCTGATCCATTGCCCAGATATAGGCCCTAGTAAACGCGCACACACACACACACACCCCTTCTTTGTTCTCCCAAAGAGACAAAGTATGAGTCCCCATCCATCTTGGTTGTCTTGGTCTCTGAGGGGTTGGACTCTTTCCTTAAGGTGATATGGGGGAGGCATGGGCCTTTGAGGGTCTAGTGGGCATATAGATAGTGCCAGGTGCTAAGTTAGAATAGCAATAGCAACAAAGAGACTCAGCACTTTTTTATTCATTCATTTGTTCACCTGATGCTCACTGAGAGCCTATCATGTGCACTGGGGTGACAGCATGGAGCACAACAGATAAGGGCCATGCTCCCACAGAGCTGCTATTCCAGGGCAATGGGAGAGTGATGATAAGTAGTGAATAACAAATTATAGTGGCAAGTGTTACAATGAAAATATAACAGCATAATGTGATAGAGAATACTCAGGCATTATTAGGTTCCTGCATAATGCACATCAGGGCCCCATAATGGGAGAGAGGGAAATAATAATCAGCTAAGTATGAGAGGCTCCTCTGTCAAGTGTATTAAAATTAATACTAGGTGGCTGCTGCTCTGTGTGTGTGTGTGTGTGTGTGTGTGTGTGTGCGCGCGCGCGCACGCTGGGGCTCATCCCACTAGCCAAAGTTGTTTCTTCTCCTGAGATTTAAGACATGTGTCTTAGTCTGTTCAGGATGCTATAACAAAATACCTTAGACTGGATAATTTATAAACAACAGGAATGTATTTCTGACAGTGCTGGAGGCTGGGAAGTTCAAGGTCAAGGCATTAGGAGATTCAGTGTCTAGTGAGGATTCATTCCTAATAGATGGTGCCTTCTGTTTCCTCATGCACTGGAAAAAGATATGGAATAGCGGCTCCCCCCGCCCCCCAGTCTCTTTATATAAGGGCACTAATTACATTCATGAATGTAGGACCCTCATTACTTTAGCACTTCTCAAAGGCCTTGCCTCTTAGTATTATCACATTGTGTATTAAGTGATAACATGAATTCTGGGGAGACACCAACAGACATTCAGACCATAGCAAAATGTTTGGACATGTCTCATTGAATGGTAAGGAAGATCCTCAAGGTTGATTCACTTGTGGTCCTGTCAGAGAATGGAAGGAGCTCAAAGGTGCATTGGTGTCTTATGTTGATTAAGAAAACAAAAGGGATCTGTCTTGATATTTCCTACCCCCTCTCTTCCACCTCACATCCCAGCTTGATGAACTTACATTTGAGCTTTCTGGAGAGGTGCTGCCGACAAAGTAGGAAAAACTTCTATCACTTTGAGAGCCATAGGACTGTAAGCATCTGATAGTGCATGGTTATGTAGATGTGTTTCCAGTGCAATAAATACTCAATCATTCTGACTATTATTACCATTATTTTAATGATGAAATATGAGACAGAATTAGGAAGGAAACTTTCTTATCAAATGTAGCTCCAGTACTGAAGTTTCTAGGCCCCAGCCCACTTTGGCATTTGCTACAGCCTGCAGTTCTGGGAGACAGGGTACCTAAATCCTCTGTACAGACAGCAGCCTTTTCAGAAGGGAGTCACCTTAAGGAGCCAAGAGGGCAACCAGAACTGGGACAGTGGCTTATTAAGTGGGAAGTGGGAGAGAGGAAGATGCAGATGCCGCAAACGTACAATAGGACTCTTCACGACCTCAAGACTTTCAGGAATTGGAGGTGGGCCTACAGGTCAAAAATTCTACAGATTAGATTAAAGTGCACAGTGGTGCATGCCTGTAATCCCAGTGACCCAGGAGCCTGAGGCAGGAGGTTCACAAGTTTGAGGCCAGCCTTAGTAATTTAGTGAGGCCTTAAGCAACTTAGTGAGACCCTGTCTCAAAATAAAAGGGCTGGGTATATAGTTCAGTGGTAAAGTGCCCTGGGTTCAAGTCCCAGTACAAAAAAGAAAAGAAAAGCCTACAGACCTGTGTTCAAGATGAGATCTGGCATTTACAACCTGAATGGCATTGAGCAAAATACTTAAACTCTTCTGATCCACTCTATCCTCATCTATAAAACAGATATAATAATACCATCCATATGTTTATTGTGATTATTTGATAAGATAATTTGTACATAAGATACATCATTATCCCAGTATGTGGCATGCAGTAAGTACTCAATAACTAGCAGGTAGAACCTGAGCATGGGAGCTCATTTTTAACTGCCAGGCTGAACCAGTCTGGGGAAACTTGGACTATGAACAAAACATGCTATTCAGTTTTCTCAGAGGGTGATGAGTCCACCAATGGGGACTAAAGGGGATTATTGGGTCATCAGGATTTCCAGGCCACTGAGGGTGGAAGACTTTACATGGGGATGTGGGAGAGGGGAGGGAAAGACTGAGATCGAGGTGGGCTTCTAAGGTACATGACCTGTGCAGTTGCACAGGGCTCTGTGCTCTAAAAGGTCCCATGCTTGGTTTAATGCCCTGATGTTGCCATCTTGAAATTCCTAATAATTTCATCTTTTAAAAGTTTTTTTGTAAGAGAAATATGATGGACAATGGAGCCTGCATATGAACAGGGGGAATACATGTGATGTTTCCCACCAGTGCTTGCTGCTCCATTTTCACACAGCATTTGTGATGCCCATGAGCACAGAATCTGCATGCCGCCCCAACATGGGAGTGCAACCAGACTCAACTGGAGAAGGAGATGAGGAAGGATCATCCACAGGTGAGCAAGCTGGGTCCCTGAAATGCCAAGAGGCCATGCTTTCCATCAAAGCAGACTTTGCTTTGAATGCTGAAAAAGGCAATGACATTAAGAGAAACAAAAATGACCAAGGAACTCGATCGAACTCTTTCTCAGTACCATGGGCTGGCCACTTTCACTGAAAATTAGAAGGGAAAAGGTAGGCTGAACCACAGTTCTTCTCTTCAGTCCTTCCTTATTCATTGTAAGCTGAAGGTAGGGAGTGTTGGTAAAATATGTACATAGCAAGATGTGAAATAAAAACAATTGCATTAATTTTATGCAGTGTCTCCACTGTTCCAGTAAGAATGAAATAAATAGGTGTATGTAATATGAAATACAAACTATAAATGCAATGATTCTACATGTAAATTAAATGCTCTTACATTTGCATTTAAATCAGGTATTCTATATTAAAGAAATGAATGGTAAAATTCATTCCAATAATTTAAAGTGTTATTTTTCTTTACTTAGAACAGCAAATAAATATCAACTAAAAAAATATCATGGCAAGTAGAGAGATAGACTATGTTAAATATATGAAAAAGCTCTTATTTTAGTACTTTTAAAGGCACATTTTTTCTTGCTTTTTGAACAAAGGGCTTCATATTTGCATTTTACACAAATTGTGTAGCTGGTCTTGGCAAGAAGTTTATGTAGATGTTGCAGGTTTTAAAGCTTTTTCCATGTTACCATTATGAGACCTCCGGGGAGACTTGGGGCCCCTCTCCCCTTCCTCCTTAGGAGGAGATACCTGGACCATGGTCCAGGCAAAGTTGGGTAGGTTGCATTGTGAGAACAGACAGCCTCCTCCTCCTTATCTTGGATTTATCTTTCCTTGAGAATGGGAAAGTCTAGAGGGCTCAGATGAAGGTGCTGACCACACTCAGCCAGATTTTCACTATGGCTCTAAGCCTACTATAGCCTGTGAAAAACTGGGTTCTTCCTAGCTGACTAGGAGACAGCCTGGGAGCTTGTGGCCAAAGGTCCACTCAGGAATAGAATTTTTTCCTCGTGATTATGTGTGTGTGTGTGTGAGTGTGCATATGCATGTATATATGAATGTGTATGTACACGTGTGCATATGTGTATATGCATGTATGTGTATGTATGTTTTATGCGCCTTGCATGAGCATGTGAATGCATATGCACATCTCCCTCAGGGTTTATCCTCCTAGTAGGGACTTGTTCAAAGCTTTGATGTCTTTGGTCAGAACCCCGAAACTATCATCTTGGAGTGAGCAACCATAGGAGGCAGCTCCCAGCATCCATCCCCATGTATTTCCCTCCTGGCTGGCTGTCAGCACTCAGGAGCTGTGGGGAAAGAGTGGTGAGGGCTGATGAACTGGTGAGAGGTCCTGGGAAAGGCTGAGCTGGGAGGACAGGCCTGCCAGGGACAGTACCTCCCCCAGAGGAAGGCAGCCATGGCGGGATGTGAAGAATCCTTCTGCTAACAAGTGAGGATGGGGCATCAATCACCACCAGGAGGTGACACCACCCCAGCTCCTCCTGTCAGCAGGGCTGGCCTCTCTCCTCACCTTTGCTGGGGAGTGGGAGTTGAGGTGTCCTGAGCAGGCCTGCGGGATGAGTGCCAGCACAGGGCCTTTCTCAGGCTCCTGTGACTGCTCTCTGCTGCCTCTTGAGCACATGTGGGGTTTAAGTTGATTTGCTGGTTTCCAAAGAATTATTCCCACCAGAGTAAAACACAAGGCTTACAAATGACTGGGCTCCTCACTGAGAGAAAGGGCCAGGGTTGCAGGTTGATCTCTGTGTGGTACTCTTTGGGGTCAATGTGGGAGTCCAGGAATGTTCTTGGGAAAATTCATTCATTCATTGAGTGTTATTATTATCTACTTATTTTATAAAGGAAGTCCTAAAATTCCAAGATGAATAGGACACAATTCCTGTCCTTAAGCACTGGCAGCTTAATAGGAAAGGTAGTAGGATAATAGCAGGATCATTGAACAAAAACAACCCAGCTGATGAGACTGCAGTCCAGACATCAACAACAACCTGAGGGACCTGAGAGAGAAGGTGCCTATCTTAGGGCAGAATCAAGGAAAGTGTCATATGGGGTGGCATGTTAGCTGGATCCAAAGGACATCAAGGAGGTCCCCAGGAAGAAGAAGTGTGTGTGTGTGTGTGTGTGTGTGTGTGTGTGTGTTTGTGTAAGAAGGAAGAGTTTGTTCTAGTTTATCCTAGAAGGAAGAAAAGCTAATATTAAGACACAGAATATCAATGAACAGGAAAGGTGCAGAGACCAGGAGGTCTGGGAAAGGTGAGGAGAAAAGTGAAAGCTCTGGAGAGATCAGCCCTTCCAGTCTGTGGGGGTTGGAAGAGGGTGGTGTGAAGGAGGAGGTGACAATCACTCTGGGCCTTTGTAGATGGCAGTGTTTTGAGAGCTAGAGAAGAGGGTGTTCCAGGAGATGAGATAGCACAGAGTGTGAGAAGAAAACCCAACACGTGTTTGGGTGACAGCAAGGTTTAGCTGGTGTTTAGAGAAAATGAAAAGTAGAAAGAGGGCCTGGTTAAAGAGTTTGAACTTTAAATTCCTTAGGCAAATGGAAACTACTAAAGCTTTTTGCTAGTGGTTTTGATGTTATTGTCGTTTCAGAGGTATAATGTACATGCAGTAAAATTTATCCTTTTTAGCATTCTATAAGGTTTTTTTGTTTTGTTTTGTTTTGTTTGTTTGTTTGTTTTACTATGAATTGAGCACTGGGACACTTAACCACTAAGCAACATCCCCAGCACTTTTATTGTTTTATTTTGAGGCAGGGTTTCACTAAGTTGCTTAGGGCCTCACTAAATTGCTGAGGCTGGCCTTGAACTTGTGATCTTCATGCCTCAGTTTCCTGAGCCACTGGGATTACAGGTGTGTACCACCACACCCAACTAGCATTCTCTCAATTTTGGCAAATGTTCATAGTTACATAAGCACACAATGATCAAGCTATAGAATGCTTCCATCACGCTATTAAGTTGGTTTATGCATCTTTGTAGCCAATCCTCCCCAAACACCAAACTCTCAAAATCACTGCTCTGTCATTTCTCTTCGTAGTCTTGCCTTCTCCAGAATGTACTGAAAGTGGAATCATGCATACAGAAGGTAGCATCTTGAATCTGGCTTCTTTCATATTTGCATGTGTGTCGATACTTTGTTCCTTTTTTTTTTGCCCAGTTGTGTTCTATAATATGGATGTGTCATCTGCTCACCAGTTGGAAGACATCTGTGTTATTTCTAGTTGGGGGCAATTATAAATAAAACCCACTATCAGCATTACATGGAAGTTTTGTGTGAAGATAAGTTTTCAGTTCACTTGGGTAAATACCTAAGTGAATAAAAGTAAAATTGCTGGGTCACATAAATCCTTACTAGTACATGTTTAATTTTGTCTTAAAAAGAAACTTGGGCCTGGGGATGTAGCTCAGTGGTAGAGTACCTGCCTGATAAGCACACGGCTCTGGGTTCAACATGCAGCACTGCAAAAAAATGAAAGAAAGAGACAAAAGAAAAATCTGACAAAATAATATTTTCCAAGGGATCTATAATATTTTGCGCTCTAAGCAGGGCTCACTTGCTCCCACTCGTTCTCTCTCTCTCTCTCTCTCTCTCTCTCTCTCTCTCTCTCTCTCTCTCTCTACTGGGGATTTAATGCATGGGTGCTTTACCACTGAACTGCATCCCCTTCCCTTTTTATTTATTTATTTATTTTTAATTTTTATTCCTCTGCCTCAGCCTCCTGACTTGCTGGGATTACTGGTGTGTGCCATCACACCTGGCATCAGGACTTAAAGTTCTACTGTTCCCCATCTGTTTGTTTGTAATACTGGTGATTGAGCCCAGTGGGTGTTCTGTGACAGTCCCAGCACTTTTTATTTATTTATTTTTTTTGAGATGAGATTTCATTAAGTTACTGAAGCTGGCCTCAAACCTGTGATCCTCCTTTCAGCTGCCCTAGTTGCCAGGATTACAGGTATGCACCACTGTGCACCATGCCTGACCATTATTGTATTTTTAAAAATGGAACCATTCTAATCAGTGTGTACTAGAATCTCATTGTGGTTTTAACTTGTATTTCCTTGGTGACAAATGATGTTGAACATCTATTCATGTGTTCATTTGCCATTCTTATCTCTTTTGGGGAAAGGTCTGTTCAAATCTACTGAAGTGACATGATCAATGTTATGCCTTGGGAGATAATCCTGGCAGTAGTGTCCGGTCTTTTTATCATTTTTTTTTTAATGTGATGCTGAGGATCACACCCAGTGCCTCACATGTGCTAGGTAAGTGTTCTACCACTGAGCCACAACCCCAGCCCCAAGTCTTTTTTTTTTTTTAAAGAGAGAGAGAGAAAATTTTAATATTTATTTTTTAGTTTTCGGCAGACACAACATCTTTGTTTGTATGTGGTGCTGATGATCGAACCCAGGCCTCACACATGCCAGGCGAGCGCGCTACCGCTTGAGCCACATCCCCAGCCCCAGCCCCAAGTCTTGATACTCGAAGTGTTGAATGAGGGCCAGCAGCTTCTGCATCTCCCACAAGCTATTTAGAGATGCAGTGCCAATGGCCCTCAGCAATGCAGCACCTTGGCCTCATTCTTGTCCAAATGAATCAGAATTCAAGCAAGAACCCCAAGTGATTTGTACACTTTGAGAAGCACCTGATACTCAAGAGAAATTGGAGAGAGAAAAAAAATGCCAAGGACTAATTTAGAAAGTTCTTGCACTACAGAGAACTCAGAGAGGCCCAGCAGTCAGAAGCCCAAGGAAATATGAATCTATACATCTCCTGGCCTGATCTGGACACCTGACTCAGAATTTGAGTTCCTGTCTGCTCCCTTACCTGATCCCACTCCTGGATGAAAGCCCCATGTAATAATAAAGGGGGTCTTCAGAGGAAACCATGCCCTAGATGGCAGATGCATCAGTTCAGGTGTCCAGATACAACCTGTGGGATGGTAGTATGGGTCTGTTTGGCAGAACAGGCAGGAATCTGTGTAATCAATTTTCCCAGCCAGTACTGATAGTGGCTCTGACACTGTGCTGGGTATACACAGATAAGCCCCAGCCTTCAGGTGAAAGTTCATGGTCTAGTTCATGGAACAGACAGTCATAATTATCATTATGACAAATATCATAGCAGAAATATAAATAAGTACTATGCAAGCCCAGAGAAGGGAAAGACTTAGTGAGTGGGGAATGGAGGGAATCAGCAGAAGGATTAAGAAAAGAATTAACAGTTGACCTGGGTTTTAGAATTTTAAAAATAGCCAACATTTATAGAGCATTAAATGCCAGATTCTGCATTTTGTGTTACATATTGTTGTGTTTAACCTTCATAATAGCTCCATGAGGTTGGGATTGTCATTAGTTCTATTTTATGGACAAGGTTATAGGGACATAGAAGGATTCAGTAATTACTGAATTTTCCCTCTATCTCCCAGCTAGATTCCCACTTGTCCTGTTATCAAAGTTTGTGTTCTTAACTGAGCCTGCTCTATGAGCCAGGTATTGTCCAAGAGAACCCAGGTAGAACAGATGCCGAACTAATGTCCATGCTTTAAGGAGCTGCCAGTCCTTGCCTCAGCCCCAGTGTTGCTCAGAGGGACTAAAGATATTGACAGTTGCCTAGAAAAGCCCTCTAGCTTCCTATGGAGGACTTGGGCACAGCTGGAGATACCTTACTTTCTGTTTGCTTCTGAGAACTCTGGGTCAAGTTTCCATGGTCATATTGTGCTCTGGCCACTGCCTTTCTCTGTAAGCAGAACTGGACAGTGTCAAAAACATGGCTCTCCTTAGAACCCACATAACTGTGGATTTCTCCTCTATCTAAGGAGATAAAGCCAAAGGACAGGATTTTGCTATATCTCAGCCTCCCCTGACAGCATAGAGGCCTGTACATTGTAAAGATTTTCAAAAAGGAGCTCTGTTATGGCTTTTAAAAGTAAACCCTGTAGATATAGGGTAGACGTGACCCTCAGCATGCCTTTATAAAGGCCTCCTGCCCCCCCCCCCCCCGACATTGTGGTAGGTGTACTTTGAAAGTTCCTTGAATTCAAGGATATGAATCCCATACAGTGCCTTTTCACGGTGCTGGCCCATGAGGTTCTGGCCCAAAACAGGCTCTCTGGGGGCATTGGTTGTGCTGCCCACATTAGTAGGCTGAAGCTTGAAGCCTGCTTCTCACAGGAGGGAGGAGCTACAGACTGAATCCTGTCTCTGCCACTTGCTAGCTCTGTGCAATTAAGCAAGTTGTTTAAGCTCTCTAGCCTTAGTTTTTCCTTGGTAAGGTGGACATAATACTTCCTCCCTCCAAAGGATGTGAGATTTAAATGGGTTATTATCTAAAGTACTTAAAAGAATATGTAGCCCATAGAAAGCACCCTATCCTAATTAGCACAGAAGAGAGGAGTCTTTTGATATTGACCTGGGTTGAACTGGGAATCCCAGTTCCATCCCCTACTAAGATATGACTTCAGACAAGTTACTGAGCCTCACCAGATTTCATCTTCCACTTCTGAAAAATGGAGATGATAACTCCTACATCTAAGAATGAGGGAGAGAATTGAAAGTAGCAATTAATGTGAAGGGCTGGTTCAGGAGGAAGAAGTATGTGTGTGTGTGTGTGTGTGTGTGTGTGTGTGTGTGTGAGAGAGAGAGAGAGAGAGAGAGAGAGAGAGAGAGAGAGAGAGAGAAAGAGAGAGAGAGAGAGAGAGAGAGAGAGAGAAAGAAATGCTGGTATGACCATGTGGTTTCCTGATTCACTTGTCCACCAGATCTGAGGGTGAGAGAGATATGGATTTTTCTTTGGCTGACCTCAGAAGGCGCCTCACACCTATCCAAAGCAATTGGAGGTCAAGGGCAACTGGGCAGTTGAGTTATTCATGAAGAACTAGCACTCAAAGGGCAGAACTAGCAAGACTAATTTAGTAGGAATCCTGAGGAAAGGAGAGCAAAAAGACTTCTATTTCAGAAAATAAATACTAGAAAATGGCAACCATAGCACCCTAATGGAGGGAAAGAGAACTTGATGATACTGGGTCACCCCAAACCTTGGTTACTCTAAACCCTTGTGCATCACTGCCCTTGGAAAGCTGCTTGTAGCCTGGACCTTCACTGCATTGCTGTAGCTCAGTCCCTGTTTTAGTAGATTTCAGGCCTGTGCAGATGGGTCTGCTCCCTTTGCTGCTACTGGGACTGAAGCTCTTGGCAAACCTTGCTAAGAGAATGTACAAACTCAGAGTGCTTCCAGAAACCCAGGGATCATAAATGGGATGAAGAAAAGAGATAAAAAGCAAATATCTCAGGGCTGGGAGTTGTGACTCAGTGGTAGTGCACTTGCCTTGCACGTGTGGAGCACTGGGTTTGATCCTCAGCACCCCATAAATAAATGAAAAAAAATAAAATAAAGGTATTGTGTCCATCTACAACTATCTTTTGTTTTTAAAAAGCAAATATCTGTGGACAAACTCTGACTCTTGGTAGAAATATCACACAGGTTGGCCAAGGATACTATCTCTGAGCTTCCCCACAGTTGGCCTTGAGGAGATGGCCTCCTTATCAACTCTTTATCATCTGATGCATTTCCACTGTAACTATGGCAGTGGCCTCTTCCACCCCCTCTGTGTGCAACCTTCCAGAAGTCCCTGGAGAGGGGCTGCAGAGAAGGGAACATGAGAGCTGACACCAGAGACATGGGGTCTTAGCTACAACACATCTTAGCTACATCTGAGCTGAGTTGTGTGGGCAAAAGCAGCCAGCAAGGGACTTTAAGCAGGGAAGAGGAATGATTTGATGGGAGTTTTAGAAGTTTCTTTCAGAGCCATGTGGAAGATAACTCCTTGAGAAGATAAAGGAAACATTGACATCCCCCCCACCCGCCCCTTTACTGTACTTTATTTTCCAAATGAAGCATAAATCATGGTTTTGTTTTCATCTAATTATATATTTTTATTGACCCAATCTCTTTAAAAGGTTAAGGAAAACTTTTGTCATCTTAGGCCTTTGATGAGGGCCTGCTTTGCCCTCTCCCAGGCATGTGAAGTAGGGCACAGAGAAGTAAGGCAACTTTCCCAAACTCATGCTGTGGGCTTTTAGGACCTCACAGAGTCTGGGTTCTCTGAATCATGCTAGAACTAGATCCTGCTGTTTCCCACCCCCACAAGCTAGTTCACACTTGCCTCCTAAAATGTAACTTTCAAAGACTTAGGAAAAAAGAGCACACTCAAGCTTTGGAAACCCAGCTGAGCCCAAGTCCTAAGTTAGACCTTTACAGTTCAAGGCCTCAGTTTCCTTCTGTGTAACCTGTCTTCCATCATTAATGTTTTCCAGTGGATTTCCTGCCAGTCTCTTCACTGTAAAAAGTGTCAATGTTGGCCTTTAGCCCAGTGTGACTGTGAGTCCCCAAAGAAACCCTGCTTAGGAAATATGAAGGGTAAACATATGTTGAACAGAGTCAGTGTTCTGCCTTTTCTGCGGGTACCTACACCACACCCCTGCCCTTTCCATGGTGTGCCAGCCGTTTGTCTAATTCACTCAGAGCAATGATGGCTGCTCCATGGGCCACCCCGTTGCTCCATCTCCAGAACACACCTGACCAGAAGGAACTATAGTAAAGAAGATGTTCATGAGGCCACATTTATAGCGTGCTATGGATTTACTGTAAATGCTTCTGCGATTTGAGTTAGAAAATGGTGCACTTTCGATGATCTCAAATTCTATCTAAACTATCCCCAGATGCAACATAAATGCATCACCATGCTTTGTACAAAATACTTCCAAACTGTGCAATGATAAACAGGTATATTTCTGAATGGTTTCTCTCTTTCTGTAATACTACACTGTACTTTGCTTTTAGTCTATGCCTCACATACCTATGAGTCTTCTGAGGAAAAGACACCACTACCACCAACAACAGGCAAAACTTCTGCATCACACCAGTCGATGTGCTTCTTGAACAGGATGTTGTTGAACTCAAATTGGACCTTGGGTAACTGGGAACAAACACTGCCTTTTACCATAATCATATATGTTCCTGGGGAAAAGTAGAGCAGTCTTGAAAGGAGTCAAGCTTCAGACAAGTTAGGACTTTTACAAAAGGGAAGGGAAGGGAGGAAGCAAGGAAGAAAAAGAAGAAAGGATTGATTGTGCTTTTTGGGTATCAACTAGTCAGATATTTTCTGTCAGGTCAGTAACAGCATGCCTTAACCTGTTTTCAGAGAGAAGTACATAAAGTTATCTTGCCAGAAAGCAGAGACAGGAGTGAGGGAAAGGGGTGGTCAATTTATTTTTCCTCAGGGAATGAAGTGTTGTCCCAACAGAATACAGCATTCCCTGGGTGTGGATGAAGCCCCAGGCAGCTCAGCGAGCGCCATGTTTCACTGTGATATGCTCTGGCCCTATCATGGAAGCTCTCCATTCTCCTTTTCTGGAAATGGAATACTAACCCAGAACAAGACTGTGCTTATGGGAAGACTTACATTCAGCTCCCTGCTAAGTGGAAGTGGAAGGCAAATGGTGGCCACAGATGGCAAAATCTACATGGGAGAAACACCTCCATGTGTGCCTTTCAGATTCTGAGGTGTCCAGGCCTGGAGCTACAGCTCAGTGGAAGAGTGCATGCCCAGGATGTGTGAGGTCTTGGGTTCCAAGGCCCACGTGCATGTGTGCACAAACACACACACACACACACAAACAAAAATAAATAAAACAGAAAACCAGAAATGTCCAGTCTATTATGTGCTACAAGCCTCTCCTCGACCTTGCTTAATTAAAAAAAAAAAAAAAATCTTAGAGACCATCTTCTTTGTATTCACTGTCATTTATGTATTTTGTTCCACTATGGGATGACTTGCATTCATAACTTTAAGGTTTTCCACGATTCATAACTTTAGGTTTTTCTCTTCCATCCCCAAGCCCAAATAGGAACCACAAAACCCAATTATCATCAATTATTTTACCAGGGAATTGAGGAAAAGCTGAGAGTAAGTCCCTTAGGATTGATTTCGAGATTCAGCCATTAACTGTGAGCCTGAATATTTCTTCCTTTTGCTACAAGAAAAAAACAACCCACTGGAGAAATCATGTTGCTGATGAAACCGAAATGAGAGCATAAAGTCAAATGTCCCCCATAAATTTTCCAGCTGGGGAAATGAGAGAAGCTTCCCTAAAAAGGGATGAGATGGAAGGGAATTGTGTCATCACTTGGAGCCTGTTTACAAGATTCAAGTTATCAGCACAAAGCTTGCTAGTCTTGTTTGCAAATGTATTCGAAAAGAAAGTCAACAAAAGTCAAATTAAAAATTTATAGAGGGCTGGGAGAGTTTAGAAAAAGAGTTTAAATCTATTTGCCCGAATGTCTAAGTTAATATTTAGAATTTATGATTAAAATGTGAAAGTGCAACATTTGAGAAGCCACACCTTTACTTTAAACCAGGATTGATTTGTACACTTTCTTTACCATCGTTCCCCCTACTTTATAATTGCATGTACTGTTTTTTTTTCTTCTCACTTATTGTACTGTAAGCATTTTTTCATGTTATAGTTTTCATAATTATTCATCAACTTATATCTCAATATTCCAACCACTAGATACACCATATATATTTTTGTCATTTCTCTTTTGGTTATTTATGTTTCTTCAATTTTTCATTATTATAATGCTGCAGTGGGCATTTTGAAGAAGTTAGCTCATTTCAGCATTTAAATTTCTCTCCTCCCTCTTTACTAATACTGCGGATAGAAACTTGGAGGCATTTCATCCCTGAGCTACATTTCCAGCCTTTTGTATTTATTTTGAGACAGGGTCTTGCTAAGTTGCTGACGCTGGCCTTGAACTTGTGATCCTTATGCCTCAGCCTCCTGAATTGCTTGGATTACAGGTGTGTGGCACCATGCTCGACTTGAATTATTTCTTTAGGGTAGACGTCCAGAAGTAGAAATAATGGATTAAATATCATGTATATTTTTATTCCCCTGTATGGTTTGCTAAGTTGTTTTCTCAAAGAATTATACCTAGTTAGTCAGTCATTAGTAATGAATGAGAAGTTTGTTCTTACCACTGTTGGATATTAATATGTATAATTTGTTCATTAATTTAATAGCAAAAAAATTATTTACCCGGAAGCTTTAAAATTCTTATGAAGGCAAATATTATGTCCATCTTTTCCTCTTAGTATTCCCAAATTGCTTTAAGTTTGGCAGATGGTCCCCTTTCCTGTCAAGAGCATGGAATTTGCAAATGTATAGGGCAAGGAGCAGGTTCCCCTGGCCTGGGTCACACTGTAGAGTGACTAAATCAAACCATCTGGATGTACGTCCTGGGCCCCATGTGATTTTTTATGTGCAGCCCAGACAGAGAGCTTCTGGCATATAAAGTGGGGATGAAATCTGATTTTGAAGGTGCCAAATAAGAGGGGGGGCGAAGGCAACAGTTTCCCTTTCACTAAAGAGATACGAGGATAGTTTGAGGGGATAGCAGGGTCAAAGATAGATGCTCTTGAAAATGGAATAGGTGGGCTGATGTGTTTGAAAATAGGGGGACCAGATTTTGTGGAAAGCAAAAGAATAATGGAACTAAGAGGGGGGAAAAAGGCAAAGAAAGCAGAAATAAACTGGGTGCAGTGGCACATGCCTATAATCCCAGCTACTCATGTGGCTGAGGCAGGAGGATGCCATGTTCAAAGTTGGCCTGGGCAATTTAGAGAATTCCTGTCTCAAAACAAAACCAAAAACAGGGCTGGGGATGTAACCCAGAGGTAAAACATCCCTGTACTCAAACTTTCTCCCACAACAACAAAAAAGAAAGCAGGAATGAAGAAGGGGAGTTGGGTCAATGCCCCTGAAAGAGGGCTTGGCACGCATAAGGGAAAATAGTTATTGCTTGAGGTCTGTGAAGACGAGAAGAAGGGTAAAAATGCAGGAACACGTTGAGGTATGGGAGTTGGCCTACCTGAGATCCAGTCTCAGACAGCAAAGCCGTTTCCTGGCAGTGGAAATGACATGAGACAACCTCGGTGGAGAAGGGAAAAGGAGGAAATAAAAGGATCGTGTACTAAAAGCCACCAAATTAGTTGACTGGTCAACTACACTGTTCATGAAAGTCACAAAGCAAACAACAAACTAATGATGAAATTTAGAGTTGCCGCTATTAATTGTCATTTACTCACACTATCCTTTCAAGTCTGTGACAGTGCTGGCCCTACACATACCATCAGCCAAGGTTAAATCAGAAGACCAGAACAATTATGGATGATATAAAAAAAAAAGTGGTTTTTTTTTTTAAATTGTGAATTATATCACAAACAATTGTGGCATCTCTTGGAGAAGGCTGTGCACACAGTTGCCTCTGAATGTGGTGTTGGCACTGAAGACACGGTAGGTTAAGAACAGAGAACTAGACGTGCAACGAGGAAGAGCAAAGATAATCTGGAACACCCGAGAACAACCAGCAACCCTATTCTTTGAGCCTTGAGAGTGTTAGTGACTAGCAGAAGAAGTTGGTGCTCTTTATCAGAGATGCACACATAGCTGGCCCAGGACCTGGTGTTGCTGAAGGAAGGGAACTAGCAGGAGTGGGAGCCCCAGGCTGGCATGGTAGACCAGTAGATGCTCAACAACACACATGAGCTGCCAAGCACCTGGTGCCTATACTAACCTTCTGAGCATAAAAAGGGCTGCTGCCTAAACTTTGCCTTCCAAATCTCACTTAAGGAACCATGGAAAAAAGGGAATTCTGGGAGGCTTGGCTTCAACATGGCTGAGATGACACATGATAGTCACCACATACATAAAGTCTTAAGTTTCAGAAGTGTTTTAAAGCACTTTACAGACTTATGGCAGGAATCCAGTACAAAAAGTAGATCGCAATTTTGGGGAGGCGGTAGTGGGTACCAGGGATTGAACTCAGAGGCACTCAACAACTGAGCCACACTCCCAGCCCTATTTTGTAATTTATTTAGAGATGGTTTCATTGAGTTGCTTCCTCCCTCACTGTTGCTGAAGCTGACTTTGAACTCATGATCCTCTTGACTCAGTCTCCTGAACAGCGGGGATTACAGGCGTGCGCCATCACACCTGACAGTATTTGAGCCTTGTGAGAGGAGAAACACCATCCCAAAGGTTACAATTTGGGCCTAAAGTCACATCTTGTGTTCTGGCTTTAATGATGGCATTTAGAACTTAGTTTTCTGGTCCTATAAGAAATGAGAACAGAGATGCCCTCTCTCTCTTGCTGCTGGCGGTGTGTATCATGAGAAAACTGCATGCATCTGTTTTATAATGGTCACTGCAGAAAAGTGTGGGGCAAAAGGAGCCCCCAGGGTTTTCGGAAATGTAGCCTTCACTGAGCTTTTTCTTGTCTCAGCACACCTTCATAACCTGGGTGTGCCAAGGGATTGAGAATGGCTTCCTCAGCCAGCACCGTGAACAGTGCCTGGTTTGAGTGATTAACTCTCCTGCGGGGACAGCACAGCTGTAAATTTGAAGACTCTGCAACGTCCCAGGTCCTCATAAAGCAGCTCACATATTTGCCATCCAACGAAGCATAGCTGAAATAACATAATCTCCTTGCAGTAGGTTTGGGGAATGTAGTGTCAGCTGGACCCCAGGCCCTGTGGCTTCTGTCCTTTCCCATAGAAGTGGTCAGCCAGAGTCAGGCCCTTTTGGCTGAGGGAGGGGGACAACATCTGCTCTGGGTGTATGTCGAACCTGCTTCATCTTTCACTTGGCTTTAACACAAAGGGAATCAACACCAACTTAGAGGAAGGCTGAGTCTTCCTCTCCATATTTAAGGTCAGATGGCCACATTTGATGTCTTGGAGAAGGCTAAATTTTAGATTTCAGTCAGGTTCAGACATCATTTACTTTTATTACAGATGTGCAATCAAGCTCAACTGGAAAGTAAAGCCTTGTAATAGGACCTGGTTTGAAGAATTTTGGAAAACATTCTTGGAACCATGAAAGGTTGATTTTCCAAAGTTTCTCTCCATCTCTTTCACTCCTCTTTTTTCCCCTCTATGATTTCCTTTTTCTTTCCCCCAGTCCTTCTCTCTGCCCTTCATTCTCATTCCAGAAACATAACCAAGTGTTTCCTGAGATCAAGCCTGAGATGTGGATGGGGGTACCAAGAAAAGAGACAGCACCTGCCCTCAAGGGACACACTGCTAAGCACAGCATGGTGTGATGGGAGCGGGCCACAGGGATCAGGGTGCAGAGGACAGCTGGCTGTTGGGTGAGTCTTGAGGCAAGAGCAGGAGTTACCTGGTGGTCTTCTCCGTTCTTTGGTTCTCATTTTGTCTGTCCAAACATTCTTCTTTTAGACCCTTTGCCAACGACTAGAATATTTCTGAAGAAAATAAGACCCTGGAAGCTGAACCTTGAAGTCATCTGCTAATGGCCATCTCTGGATTCCCATCTCCTGGGTAAAGAAATCATTCTCAAATAGCAAACTCCTAACTTACCGACTCTCCTGAAGAACCCAAAGTAAAGTTTCAAACACCCAATCACATACTCACTTTTAATGACAGTCAGCAAGTCTTCTCAGCTAGGTTGGCCATTACCATTTCTACAACTCTCTTAGAATAGAAACACATTTTGCTTTCAAGTTCTTTCCTGTTATTCCTAGTTTTCCTGGCTGCTTGCTGCATTTTGCTGTTGCCTCGACTTTCACGCATTCCCCATCCACACCAACACTTATAAGGGAGCGGAAACAGTTTTGAACATAATTTGACTCCCAGCCTGAGAGTTGAATTTATCATCCACCCCTCCCCTGGTATCACACCCATCCCAATGGTAACCTTTGGTACTTGGCTCAACCTTAGCCTGAAGAAGTTAATTGCCAAGGAATTGGAACCAGCTCTTAAGAGAAGAGCTTTAAGAGATTGATGTTACGGTTACCAGGTCTGCAAAATGGTATTGAGCAAAGTGTGAGATTGCTATGAGACCAAGGGCAAAACTTTATACACATGTAAGACCTTAAAAATAGGCATTAAGTGAGACCCTTTGGATCTACTTTTGCAGAATCTTTAGGAGCAGTGGGCCACTTATCCACACTGTTATGGATGCTACACCTGGAGTCAAGAAGACAATTTGAGGGTCTTGGAAGTGACTGTCTGCTTGGTGATCAGAAGGCTGCCTCATGATGCAATTCTGGGGGGACCAGCATCATCCATTTCGTCTGGCAACTTGTTAGAAATGCTGAAGCTCAGGCTCCACATTTGATCTACAATAATGTAATCTACATTTTTAAAAAGATCCCAGGTGATTCTTATGCACAGTGGAATTTGAGAAGCTCTACTATAGAGATTTATGGCTTTCACATACATAAAATCTTTGTAAGAGCAGGACAGAGAAAACTGAAGATTTCAAGTGAGAGACTCATCTAAAATCATAGGGCTACAACTAAAAATTTCTTAACTGATACTGGTTTGGAGCACTTTTCGATGCCCCATTTTCCACCTGCCAATTGTCAGGAGAGAATCGTGTCAATGAATACTCCTATTGAATTCTCACCCTATGCCAAGGCTTGTTCTGAGCTGTTATTAAATCTCACTGGCTCTGTGAGATGGGGACATTCATTTTTCTTATTTTTAATTAGAGCATCAGCAGTTTCCTGGTGCTCCAGGAAACAAGTAGTATATTTCAGACTCTGAGTTACCCACATAGAGAGTTTGATTTTGGATTTCTCACTAGTAACTGGAAAGCAGTAAAGAAGTGAGGGACTAAACAAGGAACTAGATATGTGACAATTAGACAAGTTGCCCCACATTTGGTTCCTCTTAAGAAATGAGATTGAACTAGATGATCTTTAAAGCAATTTCCAGCTCTGAAATTTTAGGATTCTAAGTCCTTTTCCTTAATATCTACTGATGACTTTTCTTCTGAGCAGCTTTGATTTAGGACCAGAGACTGCCAGCTCAGACCAGAGGATGTTCGACAGGGAGTAGAAAGAGAGGCACATTTGACTGTGTGGGACAGCTGTCAAATCCTGCACCCAGCCTCACCAACCTGCTATGTGGTGTCATGAGGCAGTTGCCAACATGGCTGTTCTGCAGAATTTCTGAGGATAATTTAAAATCACTCCTTACAGCTGTACCATATCTTTCCAATTCAGCTGGCAAGAGGATAACTTTAAGCAAGAGAAGGTAGTTGGGCCCAGAGAGTTTCCTACAAACCCCACGTCACAGAATGAGTTAACTGCCAATGAATCAGAAACATGTGGTACTCAACAGGCCTCTCCCAGAACGTGCTGAGGGAATCACTTTCTCTCAAAACACATGGGGCTTGTTACCAAATCCAGGACCTCTGAGGTCCAGTATGAAATGTATTGTCAAACAGGCCATGGTCTCCAGGGCCATATTAATGTATCTTTGCTCCATCTGTGGGAGATTATTTTCCAATTGTATCATTTGGTGATTGTGACTCAGAATGGGGTCCGAATAGGACCAAGGTTTAAAAGACACCTGACCAATTATGCCTAAGCAAATAAAGTTTAAAACAGATCACTAGCAAGCACTACTTAGTCACAGGGCAAAAGAACACACACTCATTGCTTCTATTTTCAGAAAATTAATGAACGATCTCAGTTATGGCGAAACAACCCTGCAGAACAAGGGTCAGTTTGCTCTTTTAATCAAGAAGCCTTGCCAAATATTTACTAAAATAGGGCAGACTCCTTGTAAAATTATAAATAGTTTTGTTTCTTATTTAAAATAAAAAGGTCCCTAGCACCGTATATGGTCTGGTCCTTTTGATAGCACTCAAGTGTTTTTATAGTAGGATTTCCATTGTGGTCTCTGCTACGGAAAAAAGAAGACTGCAGCACGAGGTCAGATAAAAATGATACTTCACATAAAAATCCGATAGAAAACTCTGCAGAGTACACTGTGAGTAATGTTGTCTCAAGAGGATAAGGCTTGTGGCCATGCTATGTTCAGACTCAAGTGAAGACCGAGCTTTCTTCAGCTGACTCAGTTGCTTACTTGTTGGTTCCTCCCTGAGAGAAACTGATTCTGCTCAGTTATCTGTCTCTCCCCAGTGTGATTCAGGGCTCCATGTTCAGCTCCTGGAGCATATTCTATTTAGGCAAATCATGGGATTCCCCTTAATGGGTACAGGAACAGGCATTTGACCCAGTTCTGTCCAATAAAAAGAGGAAAAAATCAAATACAAAGAGGATAAAAATATTTTTAAAATGTCTGCTGGGGATAGTGGTCAGGGGAAAGTTTTCCTTGCTCCTAAGAAAGAGGAACCAAAAAAGACACATGATTCTGCCTATGTGAATCATAGTCCTGTCCTGGTTGGATATGGTGTTGGTAAAGTGGCAGCCATCTTGCTTTCAGGAGAGGGCAAAGCTGATGCAGGCGTTGGGTAAGATAACAGAATCAGTGAGAGATGGAACACAGTCCTGGGACATCACATCTGGAGTCCATCTGCCTTTGGATTTCATGTTATGTGAAATCATAAATTTCCTTATTAAGTTTATTTGAGTTGGTATTTCCAGCTCACAAAAGCATCCAAACTGATTTAATATAACTTCCAAATCAACATACAGACCAGCCATCCATTTTTTCATTCCATTGTCCTGAAAACTTCTCCTCAACCATTATTTTGCCAAAACACTTCTGAAAGGGTAAAAATTTCCTTCCAAATATTGAAACATAAACTAAATATTTATAAATATGTCTAAGTAGTGATTCCTTACCGATTACCACTTATTTTATTTTCATTTCTCAAGCTAGGTGAACCAGAGAAGCATCCTAAAGCATCCTTTTTTGTAATAAAGGTAACATTGAGTCAATAGCACATGTATCATGTATTTCCAGGACTGACTGAGTGGATCCATCCACTCACACTACCCCCTACCCTCCTTTGGTACTGATGTTTAACCCAGGGGCACTTAACCATGAGCCACATCCTCAAGCCTTTGCTAAGTTGCTGAGGCTGGCTTTGAATTCATGGTCCTCCTGCCTCTGTCTCCCAAGTCACTGGGGTTACAGGCATGCACCACCACACTGGGCTTCCACCCTCTCTCTTATGTACCACTTGTAAAGAATAGCCGGAATGTCAATACAACTGATGGGGGTGAGGATCAACCAATGGAGGGCCTGTATAGCAGATCCTACTGCTTTAACCAAGATACAAACTTCTGAGATTTTCTGAAACCCCAAATTAGGACCTCAAACTCCAGTTTCAGAAAAACCTCATTGGCCTCATGTAAAATGTAAAAAGTATGAATTCTCTTGAGTGTTGCCTATTTATGCCTTTGTTTGTGTGCATGCCAATAATCCACTTTCAATATTTCCAAATGTGAATTGATCTCAAATTATCACTTTTATAAGGAGTCAAGAAGTTGACATAAATAAAAGGTACAGTATGTATTTTGTATTTAGAATTTCACATTTTTCTCCTTTTTTCCTTTTCATTGCCATCATCAAGGGTCTTTAAATATAAATATTCCAAAAACAAAGCCATACAGTAAAAGAGTCAGTAAGAATTCCAAAAGCATTCTCTGCCTCTATTTGATGAATGAAATGGGTGGATTTTTTCACCTTTGATTATTTGGCATATTACCTCAATTTTCTGCTTTCTTGTATCTAGGAAGACTTGTATTAGTGCTGTCCATCAAATCAGTTGAGGGAGGTAGTTAATGAATGTGCTACCAGCTCTAACAAGAAAAAGCTTGATGCTTAACTCCATCAGGGTCTCTGGAACTTAGAGTACAGATTGTAGTCATGGCTCTAGGCAGTACAATACACACACTGCACCCTTTAACACAAACCACTTGACCCCAGATTCATAACCTTTGGGACTCCTCCTTTTGATGTGAAATCCAACCATAAAGCTCATGAACTATACTAACATAGGCATGTGTGTATTGTATTTGTTAAGGAGTCAAATTCAAGCAGAAGGGAAGTGAGTCAGTGACATAGGATCATGGGACAGTGTACTTCAATGATGGTATTTATGTCCTCTAGAGCATACCTCAGTTTGCAAAATGCTTTTCCATATATTATCATGTTAACCTCTTAATAATTTTGATTGGATTCTATAGACAGGAAAAAAATCAAAAGGCTCAAATTACTTGCCCAAGTTCACAGTTGGAAACAGAGCTGGCACTTGAGCCTAGACTTTTTACTACAAATCCAGGGTCTTAGAGAAGGTGACAGAAGGAAAGTATGATATGATAGTGAAGAGCACAGTAGATCTGGGTTCACATTCCAGTTCTGCTACTTATTGGCTCAGTCAATTTGGGAAAATTCCTAAGCCTTAGGGCCTTGCCTTGGTTTTCCCATCTATAAAAGAGAAAGAATAATAAGTACATCATTGAGTTTTGAAGCTGAACGTGTTAATGCAAGAAGAGCGCTAAGGATAGTTCTTAGCACAAAGCATAGTACTCAGCAAGTCTTCAATGAATAATAGCTATTTAAAAACAAAGAGTAATGAGCCTTGGTTAAGAACTTGAATGTGAATACCATTTCTGTGAAGTTTTTTCACTGTTATTGACTGTGTTAATCAAAGATGCCTGGTGAGTCCTGTTTCCTACCCCAACAAATGAAGGCAATAGGGTCTTGATACGAAAACTTTGAAGAACCACTCTGACTTCTGTTTTTATTTTTAATATATATTAATATTGTAGATGGACACAATACCTTTATTTCATTTATTTATTTTTATGTGGTGCTAAGGATCAAACCCAGTGCCTCACATGTGCCAGGCAAATATTCTACCACTGAGCCACTACCCCAGCCCCATGACTTCTGTTTTTAACACAGGGCTCTCCATTATCTGTGGTGTGTGCATTTGTGTGGGTGTGTGTATTCACCCAGGTGTCTAGGGAGAAGGGAGGGAGAAAGAAGTGAAGAACACTGGTATCAAATTTACCAGCTTTTTCCTTCCTGTTAACACTCATCCAGCACCCAGGCAGGATGTTTACAATGCAGAAGATTAAAATGCAAAGTAATGTAGTGACATTTAAAAATTGCCACAGTTGTCTTAGAAAATACACACCAACACACAGACAAGGCCTCTATTGATTTCAAGGACTTAATGATCCTGAAATAATTCACCCATATGATTTGGTAGTTTGATTTCTTACATTTATGTCATTTGCTTAAAATATTGCAGATCATAAGCAAGTGAACTATAATATTCACATCACCTGGTAGGAATGATAACAAGATGAGAAAGGCAGCTTAGAGAAGAGGCTGTTTCTTATCATCATGCTGAATGAGCTGGATGTTTAAAGTAGGAATGGTTTAGTTTGTGCCATAGAAACTGCTCTCACCATGGTCCCTGGGGTGGAGAGAGTTCCAGAGATGCAAGTCCTCACTCCACCCTTTTTAAAGGGAAATTGACCAGCTCTTTGCTAGAATGTGCAACATATAAAGAAAACAAGCAAGAATTAGTACAGATTCCTGCACAGGGTAACAGTAATTCTTGAGGAAGGACAATCTCCAGAATTAGGTTATACTTGGCCATGGTGGGGGAGTCACAAGAGGCTATCAAAGTTATAACTCTATATAAACAACTAATTGTTCCCAAGAGTACACCCCTTCATTCAAGGAGTGATTAAGAAAGGATGGTCTCATTTGAGCCTTCCTCAGATCAAGTTTTCCAACACCTCCTTCTCCTTTGCTAGCTCAGGCCCTAGAGTGGGTTCTGACTTCTCTCCCTCCCTGTGAGTTCACCCTCAGAACACTTGTTGGCCTTTCTCAGAAGCAGAGCTTGGGCCAGGCATGGTGATGCAGGCCCGTAATCCCAGCAGGTCATGAGGCTGAGACAGGAGAGGATTATGAGTTCAAAGCCAGCCTCAGCAAAAGTGAGGTTCTAAGCAACTCAGTGAAACTCTGTCTCTAAATAAAAATACAAAATAGGACTGGGGATGTGGCTCAGTGTTTGAGTGTCACTGAGTTCAATCCCCAGTACCAAAAAGAAAAAAAAAAAGTTTGGACCCTTTCTACCCCCAGTGAAGCTCCAGTGGCATGAAGCCCCACAGCACTCCTGTGTGGAAGGGCAGCCTTTGTCAAGTCCTGAAAAGTTCATCTTACCTCTCTCCCCTGGGACAGTGAGTCCCCATGACTTTAAGAGGGACCAAAGAAGGACCCCTTAAGTGATTTTTTTTCTCAAAACAAAGATTTATTCCAAACCAACTTAGTGTCTCTTCCTATATGCAACACTGCTTGGCCACTTATATACGAATAGCTCCTGCTAAAAGAAATATCAAGTTCCACCTAACTAGGTAGCCCATTGCATTAAAAATAATATCTACTTAATGTAGTTTCTTTCCATTGACATTATTTAATAGACTGTCTCTGGGAATGTTTCTGAAAGTCTGGTCTGTTGACTACTTTAGAGTCGCCTGAGACATGTGTTAAAGCAGATCCCTGCTCCCTCCCTGGCCTAATGAATCAAAATTTCTGAGAATGGGTACAAAAATAGGTATTGCATGTGATTCTGATGCACACCAAATCTTATACTGACGAATGAGAGTTTACCTTGTCTGGCATTCATTCAGTTCATGAATATTTATTGAGTTCTTACAATGTGTCAGGCATGGTTCTAGGCTATATAAATAGAGTAGAAAATAAAATATACATTAATCTGATAAAGCATAATTTCTAGAGGCAGGGGACAGATAAATAAATTATTTAGCAAATAAGCACATTTTAGTATTAAGTAGTAAGAATCAAGGAAAAAAATAAAAGGGTAAGGGTTTGGATGGTGGTGGTGCTATTTTTAGCCAAGGTGCTTGGGGAAGGCTTTTCTGGAAAGTTATGTGAGCCAAGACCTGAAGGCGGTGAGGGTGATGCCTGAAGAAAGAGTGTTCTGGGCAAAAGAATAGCAGGTAGAAAGGTCTCAAGAAAAAAGGATGCTGAGCATATTTGAAGGAAAGCAAGGAGAAAAATACAGCCAGAGTAGAGGGAGTAAGGGGGAACAGGGTGGAAGGATCATGAAGGAAATGATTTTGAGGACTCTTACTTTTACTCTAAATGTAATGGGAAGCCACTAGAGGCTCTGGACAGGACAGTGATATGCTCTGCCTCCATGTTTGAATGGTGCTCCTAGCTGCTCCTCCTCTATATCTCCTCTCTAGGTAGTCTCATTCAATTCTAAGGTTTCTAGGTGGAGAGTTGATTGAGGCAAGCAAGAGTAACTTCAAGTCAAAGTTATACATCTGTCATTCCATGGACTTATCCATGTGTCAGGCATTTAAAACACCATCTCATTTAATTATATGAGATAGGCACAGAATAATCACCCCTATTTTATTCCTGGGGAAATTGAAGTTCAGAGAAATTATGTAACTTAGAAAGTGATGAAAATGGATTTTTGATTATAAGCAGTATACCCAACCTCCTCCCCTGATAAAACCACGAAACTTCATTGTACCTCCAGGGGTAAAAGTAACCATGAGAAAAGATTTAATAAGGAAAAGAAAGGGGACCTGTGGGGGAAAGGTTGAAACAAACACATGTTTATCAGAACCTTCAAGTTTCAGCTTTATTATATTCATTCTTTTAGTCAACCTCTTCTTCTGCGGACTCGATTGTGAGTCATGTAAACCCAAAGTCACAGCCTTTAAAAACCACCTGTTCGCACGGAGTTTAATCTACACCTACAATTTCAGGCTGCTTTCTTTCTCTCCCTTAGCTGCATCTCTGCACAGCTGCATCCTGCTCTATTAAGCACAACTCAAAGACACTGCCAAAGTCTTGTTTTACGTTTTCAAACTTTTTTTTCTTTTTTAGGGAATTATCTGCATACAGAGCACATAAAGATGGAAATTAATTTTTCTATCAGCTAGAATTACCTCTCTTAGTTATTAGAAAGTTGAATAGAGCCCTGATTGGAAGTAGCCCACCTATTCTCAAACAATGCCATCTCAGCATATCAAATATTGGCCCTGTAGACCAGCAAGATATCTTTTAATATAGTATTTTGTAGGGAGCCTTAGTTAACCAAAGGGCAGGGAGAATCACACTGGAGGCCAGCCTGGACAACTTAGTGAGACTCTGTCTCAAAATAAAAAAAAAATAAAATAAAAGAGGATGTAGTTCAGTGGGAGAGCAGTATTTGTTTTTTAAAAAAATATTGAGTTCAAACCCCAGTATTAAAAAAAAAAAAAAGGGAATGGAGTAGGAGTTAATTACCACTATAGTTTTTTTAATATTTATTTTTTTAGTTTTAGATGGACACAATATCTTTATTTTATTTTTATGTGGTGCTGAGAAGATAACCCAGTGCCTCACACATGCTAGGCGAGCGCACTACCACTTGAGCCACATCCCCAGCCTACTACTATAGTTTTTAAAGTTTTAACTATTAATTGATAAGTTCTTATGTATCTGAATACAATCAGAAAGTATTCTCATTACTAATTCAGTTAAATTGTCACTCACTTTATCACCCCCTGAAGTCCACTCCTGCAAATTCTGTACAAAATAAACTGAAGATATTTATGTTTAATTTAGTTGTCGATAAGAATTTATATTTGCCTAACAGCTGGGCTGAGAGCTGAACTTTTTTTTTTTTCAAGTCTTAGAAGAAAAAAAAAAGGTGAGAAAGGAGGGGGTGGAAACTAAAACTAACTTTGAGCCAGCTGTGTTTCTTCTTTAAGAGGGACCACTGAGGAGGTGATGGTTTGTTTAATTGCAGAAATGTAAACAGAAGGAAGCTTGTCACAATTAAGTTAGAATTTAAGCACTAATTAAGTCTGCTGCAGTATAATGGAGATTTAGATTTAGTAAATATTGGTCCCAAATGGCCCTCCTTTCTTTATCCATCTCCAATTAATCTTAATGTAAACCAAAGTGCATGTGTTCTTTCCACAGTAAAATCTGCTCATATCTGTATTCCAAGAGAAAGGAGATTGGAAACCTCAAGGATTACATTTCCCAGGAATGTATATGAAGGACCACAGCCGTGGAGCAGTGCTATCTGTATTTCTGCAGTACTGCTTGGGTCTGTCAGTTCACAAAGAGCAGGAGCAGATCACTAAGGAATCCTGGGTAAGAGTAAACACACACACACACACACACACACACACACACACACACACTCTTACATATATTGACCCAAAGTATTATAGACTCCAAGGTTTTAAGATCTACTTTTTAAGGTCGATTGCATAACCAAAAGAGTGTGTTCAAAATACTTGAAAAAAAATTATAATTAATCTACCAGTGACTACAGCTCCCATTTCAGTCCACCTCTGTGATAGTTAACTGAAAATCCAGATTGCCTTTGAGAGCATGGAGAAATAAACAGTTCCTGATACTTCACAGAAGAGGAATTTATTTAATGCTGCTAAGGGAGTTAGTAATTTCCCAGATTACTTTTAGACCATTTTCGTCATTTGAAAAATAATTAAAAAAAATGTGAAAGAAGTTTTTGTGTAAACCTGATATACCTATATTATCTCTTAAAGATTTACTATTATTTTTAAACAGTTGGTAAAAATAAAAAAAAATCAACTGAAATAGGTACATGATTTTCCCAAGATGAGAATTTTGCCAGACTAGATTGGTGGATTGGCCAAGAAATATTTTGGTAATGGTATGGCAGCTTAAATTTTATATTAGAACCACAGTCTACAAAGGACTATCCCCCTCCCAGGCAGGGCTATCCCTGGAAAAACATTGGCATTTCTCTGAATAGTTTGATAACAAATAGAAACCAAGAAAGTAAAATAGCTGGGCTCCCCTTTTTATACGGAGGAAGACTGAGGCTTCTGAGTGGATGACAGTTTAGATGAGATCCAGTTTGCATTTGGAGGAGGAACCAGAAGGAATCAGCAGTAGATGGGATGTGGAAGGTGAGAAAAGGAACCAGGGATGACTCCTAAGTTTTGGGTTTAAGTAGTTGAGTGGATGGTGGTATCTCTTCCTGAGGTGGTGATTACTGGGAGAGCAGGACAAAGTGTGTCATGTGGATGATGTACGAGGTGCCTGTTAACCCTCTAACTGGGGACATCAACTAAGTAGTTGAGTATGTACATCTGGAAGCTCAAGGGAGCTAAGGGTTACTAATAGATCAATGGAGAGGATTCAGAGGGAGAGGAGCTCTGTGTAGGGAGTAGTTCTAGTAGGAAAATCAGAATAGGAAAACTCATAATTTGGAGCTCCTTTACCTTTATCTTTATTACTTTGTTTGGAGTTACAAATTCCTAGAATAGCAAACATACCCATATTCAAACATAGGAACAAAAACATATTCTAGGATCAAATGTTGGTGAATTTTGGATTAATTGCTTTAAAATCATTTTAAAGCATTATCAATAAAGAGTTGACTATATTAATGTTTTTATCTCTAGTAAGAACTAGTTCAATGAATTTGACCAGCATTTAGTAAGTGACTTTGAAATCAGACATCCTGGGCTTATATACTAGTTACACCAATTGACTAGTTGTATGATCTTAGCCAAATGAATTATGGTCTGAGTTGTGGGTCCTTGAGGTAGAAAATAGTATGGGAAGGAGTGAGACTATTTAAGGCAGAATGCCTAAAATGATTCCCAGTCACAATAAGAGCTTAATAAAAGGAAGTTATTATTAATTAAGTAAAGCAAGAGCCCAGGGATTTTCAGATCTGGTGAGAGGTGTCTACAACCAGGAAAAGCCAGCAAAAAGTTTCCAAAGTGAGAAGATTGAAAGGAGCAAAGAATCTCCTCAAAACACTGCTGTTCCTTGCCGTCTGTCAAAGTCAGAGGCATGGCTCAGCCCAATGGCAACCCAGCTCAAGCCCATGGAGAACTGCTTCTATGCTCAGAAGAGATACTAACTCCTCAGAACCCAGAGCCAAGAGCAGCTGGCTGGGCAGATCTTGGTCCTTTTTTGCCCTTGGGTGCATCTCTGCCTTCCCTACTGCCCTCCCCTTACCCTCCTGAATATCCTTCCAGCCAGAACCTTACTCTACTCCTCCCAGGGTCACACTTGGTTTCCTGACATGCTGGTATGTCCCTAATTAAGCAGTTTCAGTTCCCTTTCTGGCCAGGGGTTTCCAATAACAAAGTCTATGGTATCCAAAGGACACTGTTTTGTTTTCACATAGTACTTATTTACTGCTGGGTTGGGGTTCCGCCAGATGAACTGTTGTACAACCAGCTAGGTTGAGGACACCAAGCTCAGAAAAGGTCTTTTAGGGGCTTGGGCTAAAGTCTCTGGTTTCATGGCCTACTTGGGTCTGAGGCATTGCCTGTATTTTTGCAGGCATGGATTTTACCCCCTGTGATAGCCTGGGGCAGTTGTTCCTGCTGGACATGGTTCCTCGGCTCATTGGTCTAATTTACAACAGATCCTAAAATGTCTCTTTCTTTTATTCATCATGGCACACCAGCTTGAGTAGCTAAAGAATCAAATCTGAGCAGGAGATGAGATGCATTTCCTGCCTTAGACTTGCGCCTGTTGGCAGCCAGGCTGCTCTAGAGGCCAAGGGCAGAACTTAGTACATTGTTCAGCATGTAGCTCAGTAATCACTCAATTTTTAGGATGTTGGGTCCCAAGGCAATGAGTGAGCCATGTCTTTAGGAATGCACAGAATTAAAGAATAACAGCAACAAAAAGCTATAAGTGTTATTTGCTGGCAAACAGTATCTCATAAATTTATTTAAAACAGCAAATATCCTCTATAATACAAGTTTCTAAAGCAATCTTTTAAAATGATTACTCTTGAACTGATTAATACTGTCCTTCAATCTATTGATAGTCCTTAGCCTTGACAAATTGCTTTTACTTCTTATCCTGACCTAATTACTTTCTACCCAGCACTTGAAAGTCTTCATTTATCTCTGTTTCCAAGGAAATCAGGTCAAATCTTGCTTCTTATCATCAGACAAGAGCCATCAAAGATCTCCTTAGGTGGTCAGAGCTCTGGGGTGCAGAAGTGGGCTTATTTCAATGGCTGGCTTTAGCTCTGGGGCCTTTCACTAGGACTAGTGCTTCCACAGGTTCTGTACCAGATTTAAAATTTATAATTTTGCATTCTTTTTCTTTAAAAGGAGCAGACATGATATAGGCTTGAGGCCACACCAAAGTTGGATCTACCTCTAGGAAGGGTTAACTCACGTGCCAGCCAGAGGATCCTGTCCGCCCTGGGCACCTCTGGGTGGCCCACATTGATTGGGCAGGGACTGAGATGTTGGGTGTAGTCTCTATGTCAACAGGACCCAGGGCATACTAACCAAGAGCCAGATTCTGTGAAAGACTCAGGATCCTAAGACTCAAAGTCCCAGGGACTTTACAGAAGACTTTACATTAATTCTTTACAGAAGCAATGTATACAAAGTGAGGTGATTTCTGGTAGAATCTTGGCAAAACAAATTCACATAAAACATAGGCTGTGAGGTGGTGCTGAGCATCCATCTGATCACTTCCAGGAACCTCCCAAGAGCTCCCGTCTCTCTGAATTTGCCCACACATGACTGGATCCTCCTCACCTGGAGGCCTTATGCTGAGGGTTCCCAGTTCTTTCCACATCCCATTTGGTGTTCTTGTTGCTTTACTTTTTGTGGTTTCTATTTAATCCAAGTTGTTTCCCCAGGACTCTGGCCAAGTTCCTAGATCCATTTTACCTGCATGGAGGGCGGGGAATGTAAATAGTAATATAGATTTTGAACAACATTGTAAATGCTTTACAGACTGTGTGTTACGGGGAGTAGTGAGCTGTAAAATTGGAATTAAACCAATGTGTTTACAGAATTGTGCCAATTGTAAAACTTCTCTGCTTTCTAAATACAGGCTTTGTGGTGGAGGGTTTGGGGGTATTCAGAGGGTGACTCAAAGCTGGGGATATAGAGAACATCTCTGGCAGGCTCCTGTGAGTGTCTGAGACAACATCTTGGTCCCATTTTCTCCACGCACTTTGGAGTGACTCTTCTTGTGGAGCATGCAGCTTCTTCCCTGAGTCTGTAATGACTTGTTGAATACCCTTCCCATGTGACTTCCCACATGAGCACGCCACTGCCCTCCCTGTGAGGTGAAAATGATGCTGCCAACATCCTCCCCAGAGAGCATGCCTCATGAGTGACAGAAATAGATCCCCACCAGCAGCCATGTTCTCCGCCCCTCATGCCTCAGTCTCACAGGAAAGGCTTCTCTTCACTGACAAGCCCACAGGAAATATCCTCCTGAGTTATTATTACCACGGCAGGAGAAAACAGCTTTCTTCCTTCCCTCCTCTCCTCTGTTTCCTCCTCCTCCTCCCTCCCTCCCTCCCTCCCTCCCTTGCTTCTTCTGGCTCTCCTTTCAGAGTGGTCTACCCACATTTCCTTCTGTCTTACTTTGTTCATTCAATCATTGCCTGGCTCTACCAGCAATGTATAAACTGAAAGAGGATACTGACAGCTATCCTAGGTCCACAGGATTACTCCAATACACTTGTGAGTGTGTACACACACATGCATACACACCCATGGGGTAATAGGAGAGGGAGAGGGAGGCAGCTTGGCCTCATGAAAAAGAAGTCATTGCTAGTTTTGAATCCTGGCCTAGCCATCTACCAGGTGGGGAGACCTTGGGCAAGTCACTTAACCTCTGAGTTGCTATTTCCTTCCTTTGGTGTATAATAGGGATAAGAATCTTTCAAGGGCAGTATAAGGATTCAGATCTATGTTGTAGGTGTCCAATGAGTGGTAGATATAGATTTTTTGTAGGATTTGGGCAACTATTTATAATAGCTGTCTATACACTAAAGCCTATAAGAACTTAAATGAAGAAAATACCTCCAAATTATTTATATCACCTGGGTTTCTGATGGACACAGACAGGTAGGAAATTGTGAAAGAGTGCTTCTGACATTTTTGAAAGGTAAGAGAGGCTCAATTCAGAGACCATTTTGAATGAGCCTTGGCTCATGATTCTCTGAAGACCAACCTACTGAAGTTCATTCATTGCAAGACAAATCAATAAACTAGGATTGTAAAAGGAATGGTTGGGATTGCTGAGTGCTGTTTGTCTGTGGGCTACTGGGTGTTGAGTAAACAGGAGCAGGGTTCTGGGATATTTTATCAGTGAAATATGAACAATATTACTTAAAAATCCCATGCTGCACTGAAGAGTCTCTCCCAAAGCTAAACTACCTAATGATCTGGAGCCATGTCTTAAGAAAGGTTGAAGCAGGAAACTTCCAGTATCTTTTTTAGTACTTGATATAGTATGCATTTGCTTTGTCCCCAAAAGTTCATGTATTGTGAGCTTGGTCCCTAGTATAGCAGTGCAGGAGCCGACAGAACCTTTAACACATGTAACATTTAAGAGCTTACTAGGAGGTCATTATGTCAGTGGGGATCCTGCTGTGGAAAGAGATAAAGGTAGTTCTTGTGTGACCCCTTGGTACTTCTCACAAGATGATTGTTATAAAAGCCTGAGCTTCACCCCACCCAGCTCTCTGGCTTCCCATATCAACATGTGATTTCTTGCTCCTGAAAGTGCTCCTATTATTACCATTGGCTATGATGTAACACCACTGAAAGGACTCTCACCAGAACTGAATGCAGTTTCTATGCCCTTGACCCTCCAAAAGTGTGAGCTAAATGAACTTTTCTTTATAAGGTTGGCTGCCTTGAGTATTTTGTTATGGCAACCAATAGTTGACTAATACATATCTCTGACACTTTGATGCCACCCCCAGACTCTAGGTTGCACCTTCACACTCTTTGCATCTTTTCCCAGTTTCATCTGTCATCAAAGTGTTCATTTCTACATTCCACTTGTTCTCCACCGAATGTAGGTAACACCAAGAAGCAACTTGATAAACAAATCCTCATAAAAATGGCCATTTAATAGCGCTTAGAAATACTTTGCAGAATATATTATTTGAAATCCATACAATAATTCCAATGTAGCTTTTTTCCTTATACTGCTATGCAGAAATAGAGAAATTTGAGGATCAAACAGGCAATTAATTTGTGGGTTGCATATTTAGTACAGGATGGAACTAGAATCTAAACTCAGATTTATCTGCAAATACGTATATGTACTTGCATACATATTTGTGTGTGTGTATGTGTGCACATTTAGAACTATACATTGTCTAAAATCAAGGCTGCATGGGAGGAGGAATACCTGAGTGACAATTGGCACAATTACTAAAGGAAAGGGGAAACTGATATTGGAGAGGTAAACCTCAAGGTCACTGTGGACTGGCCTTCACTTCTTGTGTCCGGCAGAACCATTATATCCCTTCTGAGTAAATTTCCCCCCACTCCGTGCTGAAGCCAAAGGGTGATTAGTTCTCTATCTAAAAGAGGTGGACATGGTGGTAATCAGATGGGGGTGATCCTGGGGGCAATAACAGGGATAGAATATGTTCCAGAAAAGATGTTGGCGATATGGGAAAGAGGTGAGACACTTGGTCCTCAAGAGCATGGCAGAGCAGAGAATAAGACACATGATAGTGAGGATGGTGCCCAGAGGTCTCTTGGGCAATGTGTGCTGCATCCCAGGGACCTACTCAGTCTGGTTTCCAGCAGCATTTGGGACTGCTGGAAGGAGCTCCTGTTACTGGTGCACATACCATTTGGTTTACTCTTCCAAATGAGAGATGCCTGGAGAGTCTGGGGTATAGTATGATGTAGATTGATAGCCAAGAGGGTGCATGCTTGGGTCAGATCTTGAATCTGCTACTTGTGAGGAATATGAGTTTGAGTAAGTTGTTAAATTCTCTGTCAAATGTGAATAATTTCTTCATCTGTCAAATTTAAATAATAAATTGTCCCCTACAAATTGGGGTATGTGAGGAATAAATGGATTAATGTATGAAAACACTTAATGTAGACCTTACCCATAATAGATACCCAATAACCGTAAGCTTTTTGTATAATTTTGGTTTCTTTATATAGAACAGTGGTTTTTAACTGAGGGTGGGTGTATCTGGCATCCTGTGGATAGAGGCCAGGGATGCTGCTAAACATGCTCCACTCACCCCACAGAAGATTTATCTGGTTTGTGCTGAGGTTCATAAACCAAACTATGTGGATCTTCCACGGTTACCAAGAAGTTGGTGAGCTATTTGGTCCAAAGTGAGAGTGGGGAGAGATTCAAGAGCTTAACAAACCAGCTCCTCAGAATAGGTAAGTGGGTCTGTACCCCACAGATTTTGACCCAAATTTCACTTTGGGTTTTCCAGATAGGCTGTTCTATTCTAGGTGTTACAGACAAGGTGACAACTTTGACTGATGTGATTTCTTTTCTTTCTTTGCAGAGAAGATCACCAACATTCTGAAAAATTGAATAGCAACAAGGAAATGAAATAGGCCATGGTAGTGCCTGAGGTTTGGCAGAACTCCTTGCATTGGTAGATGTCGCCACCACGAATGGTTTGACTCATTATACTTACAGAAGACTTTATAAAACTTTATTTGCATGACTTTGTTAGAGATGCCTCCTGTACTCGGAATTATTCTCTGTTCCTCTATTACGACTACCACTACCACCCTTTTCATACACCTCAACTCCAGAGTATTAAAATTGGGAATTTTATTCATCTTTCAATGTCTGCTTCACACTTTATTTCCTGTAACTTCACTGCTGCGGTTGGAAATTGTCTCTCCTTCTTCTGAACTCCGTGGTCATGGTTCAATCACACCCTACCCTAAATTAAAGTTATTCAGGAATATATCTCCCCCACACACACACACACACCTGCCTGAGAGCTTTTCAGGACAAAGGCCTTCTGTTTTTCTTCCTTATATCTCCCAGAGCTACCAAAACTGAGGACCAGTAAGTGCTTGAACAAATGAATGAATGAATCGGTAGCCCTATGGAGCTCCCATAGAAACATTCCTCCATTGCAAACCAGGGAGTCAAGTGCAAGTCAGAGCAACCTGTGTCCAGACCCAGACCTCTCTCAGGCATTTTCATGGTACCACATTTCTCTAATGAAGCCATTTTTTCCCTTTTTTTTTTTTTCAGATTCTTTGGGAAAACATCCCAGGCATGTATGATAAAGGTCACTACATTGAGCAGAGGAGTGTCCAGCTGAATTTATGTTTTTACCCTCAAGCACCATGAAGCCAGAGTACAAATAGGGTGGGGCCCTGAAAGAAGAGGAGATTGTGGTGTGAATGCCAGCAATGCACAGCATCGGCCCCCTGCCCTTGATGAGCCAAAGGGCACTGCCCACTCTCTATAGGTCTATTGTTAAGGGCCAGAGGGTGTCATGTGAGTGTCAAAGGAAAGTTCACATTTCCATGGAAGGCTCAGGGCCAAGAGAAAGGTCAGGAGTGTCTGTGGGGTTTTTGTCTAACAGCTCTTTGTTAAAACGCACATGTGGCCATATTTTGGTCTAATAGATATCTGCATATGTTTCTGGGTGGATGAGAATGCTGCACAGCTGGACCCTGAGTCATGATTCCGGCCTTCCACGAGCTCTACAGAGGAGCTGCCTTAGACAGGGTTACATTCTGCTCTCACTTTCCAATTTGGCAAAGAAAACTGCATATTCATCTCATCAAGTCAGGGGAGAGTTAAGGGTGTTGCCACCAAATTCTTCTCCCTTCCCACCTGTTTAAGTCATGAAGGAAAAGTTCTGACTATGTTTCTCTGTGATGCCAATTTATGACTTAGGTCAATGCCCACTTACATAGTAGGTGCTATTTTAAAACTTTTAGTATGGAAAACTTCAAGAATATACAAAAGGGAGATAGAATACAGAAGTTTTGAAGCATCAAAAAAGGTAGCTCAGCTTCAATAGTGGCCAATGTTGTTTTATGTATGCCTCCACTCGCTTCCTCCTCCCATCTGCAAAATCTTAAAGCAAATTCCAGGCGTTGTATAATCTCCTTTGTAAACAGTTCTGTATGAATCTCTAGAGAACTCCTTTTTAAAACATATACACAATATTATTACCACATCTAAAAAAAACCCAATAAATCCTTAATATCATAAAATATTTAGCCAGTGTTGAAATTTTAAATAACTTCATAAATGGCATTTTAAAAAGTTTTCTTATTTGATTCAAGATCCAAAATAAGGCCCATATGTACTGATTGCTCTATCTCCTTATATTTCATTTGATCTCTAGATCTCTCTTTGCTTGAAGAAATGGCGTTGCTAGCCATGTGGACTTGCTCAGTCCGGAGGTGTCTTACTGATCACTCCAGTGGCATTTTTATATGTTCCTTTTCCCTATGTTTTTTGGGTTTTCTTTTTCCCACTCCTCTGAATTGGTAGTTGTATCTTAAGCTCAACAAACTTCAGGTTTGATTTTTTTTATTTTTCAGAAAGATTGCTTCCAAGCTGGAGATGTATTCTTCTGTCAGCAAGTATGTAACGTTTGGCTTTTCTCTCTTTGCAATAATCACAATTTGGATGATTAATTTCTAAATTGAATTAACACAGTAGAAGTTGCAAAATGGTGATGATGATATTCTAACTCCACTTTTACCTCTTCATTTTTAGCTGTAATCCTATGAAGAGAAGAGAAAATCCCCCTTACTTGGTTATCCAGTGCAACCATTTATACAGGAAAGGCAGGAAAATGCTTAATTTTTAAATTTTTTTCTTATTTCCAAGTAACAAAAAATAAATAAAAAGACTCACAGCCTCCTTCAAGAGTGACTAATGATTATATTTTAGAATTATTGTGAACTCATGATTCAAACATATTTTAATGTATTGCAGTTATTGTCATTATTGATGCTCAAATCAACTCGATTCTTCTAAAAGTTGACTCGTCAGTCTTCCAGTGCAATCCTTATAGTTTGATAACTTTCTTGTTATCAAGAAGACAAAACGTTCCAGGGACATTTTGTGCATTTCCTGCTCTAATTGTGGAAATGACCATCTCTCCCACGAGTCCTTCCTTGTTCCATTAGTGAGAAATGGTATATCTGGAACTCACTCTGGGCACGGCGGGGCACTATGCTAACTGGTTTGATAGTTATTTCTAGGCCTTTATTATAGATTGAAGCAGGAAATATATTTATTTCTTAAGATAAAATATATCATGAATTCATATTTATACTTCCAATTAAAGTTCAGGATTTCAGGAATTTTTGTTTTAATACCTTCAATCCTACATCTCCTTTCTCTCATAGTTAGGAATTCGGGTTTTCAAAGACATTAGTAATGATTATCATGTAATTATGCATTTGTTCTATCATGAAACATGTAACACACACACACACACACACACACACACACACACACACACAAAACCTTTCAGAAAAACTACCAACATTCCCACCAACAATGTTATTCCTAAAAAGAATTTTAAGTGTTTTTTGTTTTTGTAGTTCTTATTGTTCTTCACAAGATGTAGTCAAGTTGAAGTTTAAGTCTCATGGAATAGTGTGGTTATGAAAACTATATTAATAGTTAGAATCATTTGTTTCATTTTATTTTCCAGGATTATTTTTTAAAATTTTGGTTATTACATGAAATATTTACATTTCCAAAGTTAAATCTACCATCTTAAGTATAAAGTAGTCTACCTTGTATCTTATATCTTCTATTTCTTCCTACCTCTTACAGGTAATTGTTTTTTAATTTTATGATTTTTTATTGCTTGTTTTAAAAAAGCTACACACATACACAATTTCCTTTCCTTTTGTGTATGTGTATACATATAGACACATACAATTCTCTCTACTTTGCTTTTTTGTTGTTGTTTATTATAATCTGGAGATCATGCCATTGTGGTGTAGAAATATTTCTTATTCCTTTTTAAAGTGTTTATATGTACAATAGTTCATTCAGTCCCTTAAGATAAGGTATTTGAGTTATCTTTGTTGGCAAAAATAATAACAGCTTTGAATTTTTTTCTCAGCAATATGTGTTTTGATTACATTCCTAAAAATATAATTTTTGGATATATAATAGTTTGGGGACTTTTTCTTAATCTCAAACTTAAACTTGCCATTTTTTTCCTGTACATATTTTAGGTAGGAAGTCAACATGATGTGCCATCACCATTGGATACATTACTATGTGTTTCCTATAAACAATAACATTTGCTCACATAACCACACAAGAGCTATCAAACTCAGGAAATTAACAATGGTATTACACTCCCTTCTAATCCTGGACACCCACTTGACCTTTACAATAATGTCCTTGAAGGCAGAAGAACCCCGTTTAGAATCACGTGTTACATGTTGGTGTCATATCCCTTTAGCAACTGTCGTTTTAAAACAGTTCTCTCTTTCCTTGATTTTCACGACTTGGATATGTTCGATGATTACAAGTCAGTTATTTTGAGGAAATTTGAGTTCATAGGTTTTAAAAAAAAGATGTAGAGGATTAAGGTTGATCATATTTCCCTTAAATTAGTCTCAAGATCTTGGCTGGGAGGGTGAAGCAGGATGAAGGGAAAGAAATAGCTCTAGAAGAGAGGGGCCCCTTTGGAAATGTGCTTATCTCACTGTACACAAAGGATGAGGGCTTTTGGCCTTTTCCATGGAGGGTGCGGGTGGGGGACAGGAACCTGATTCCCCAGGAAGCGTGATCAGATAAGAAATCTGTGCCTTTGTAAACTCATCTGCTTCTGTTTTAGTACTGTCCTTCCTTAACTTCCTCCTGAGTTTCAGTAAAATTATTGGGGGGAGGGGGTTTCCATCTTTCTTTCAGCTGAGCTAAGGGGAGGATTGTCCAAGAAGCTGCTCTTGAGAGGGCTGCCTGGGGCCAGGTGTGGTGACTCTATAGCAGACAATTAAGAGCTCCTTTTTCTGCTGCCACAGGCATCTGTTCCTACCCCCTTGAAACTGTTGAGTCTCTCTTCTCTATGGAGCTGCAGCTGCCTCCTGAATGGGGGCTGTGAGCTATGATCAGTCAGGCAAAAGGACTGATGTGTGAGGAACAGCCTCATATTCATATGGCTCTTATCTGCCTACCTCATCAGTAGCTTTGCAGGCAGCAGGCACCTCCTCCAAAAAGAAGCTGGATAAGGGCAGTGTTGAAATGGGAGGACACAGGAGGACAGTAGAGTGTTCTGGAAGGAGGACCTGGTGAGAGCACTTTTCTTGATGCTTTTGGATACATCAGTCAGAGTAATTTCATTTCAACTGATTTTGAAGAGAGAGGAAGAGAAGAAAAAAAAAAAAGGAAGTTAAAAGAATTTGTGATTGATTTCCCTTTCAAATCCAGGATGTCGGAGACTTCAGAGGTTGCCTAGTTTAGCCAGTGCTCCCAGGAGCCCCTGGTTCCCAAATCCAGCCAAGCCCAGCTCTGGAACTCCACACCCTGAGCCTACCTGACAGGTTGAGAGTTTGGTAAGGCAGGGAGCAATTTACTTTAACTGCATTGCTAAAGCAATGTTTTCTTTTCAGAGGTGGGGGGTGGAGGGTGGATAAAACTACACACTCTTAGCTCAATCCAGGTGTTTATACTGTTTGCTGAAGTTAGAACAGGCACGATTTCCCTTAAGGAGAGATGGTGGCATTTTGAGGGATGGTCTGTGTTTGTGTGTTTAATTGGGTAGAAGCCCCAAAGAGCCTGAGTCCTTTTTACTTGGCAGGAACTCCAATCCATTCATCAAGGGAAAACCAAAGTGTACCTTCAAACACCAGCTTTGTGATAACCTCAAACACTTAAAAGTCAATATTTGCTCACAGGAACTTTATGTATGTACATTTCAGACACTTCCTACGTGGGTCAATTTTGATTTCCTTCTTTCTGATAGAGCCTAGCTTGGGGAACAACACTAATCAAAAGGTCCCTATCAGTCCATCTCCCTTCCCATCTTTTGGACTGATCATTATTTTTTTAACTCTCTAATATAGGTATCAGACTTTGGTTGGAACTCCCTTAATAAGAGAGTTTTTTTGGCATGTTTTTGTTTATCATTTTATAAATATGAGAGAGACACAATTTGACAATAGAGCTTCTAGATAAAAACTGGTTTTGTTAAAGTACTTGAAATTTAAAAGCCCTTCTTGCCTTGTAAGGAGCCCTTTGAAAGATGATCTGTTTGGGGCCCTCTGGGATTTCTGAGGAAGCACACAGCTTTGGGGGGAAATGCTTTTTCCCTCCCCTGATCCCACAAGTACACATTTCTCAACCCCACACTCTAGCTGGACCACTCTGCTTCCTGATGCAGTAATCAGATATTTTGATAAAGAAAATTTTAAAGCATAATCATGCTGTAGTAAGGAAAGTGGGATTTCTTTCCTTGTTGCAACTCAAGGTCACATGTTCTTTAAAATTTTGGTCTCTCACAAGATGCCCATCCCATAACTATGAAAAAGTCAGTCTCCAACATTAGACAGGTTGCCAACCAGAATGGAAGAGAGACAGCCAGCCAAATAATTTATGCATGCAGTAGTTGCAGTAAATTTTTACTCATGTTATCAGTATAAGTGACACATGCATTACATTTACTGAGTCCAGTGCCTAAGAACACAAAGGCAAATATTAAAATTTATCAAATCTATGGCTTATATTGCAATCATGCCTACTTAAAAAAAACTCACCAAGAAAAAATACACTGCCAATTATATGTAAGTAACCCTCTCATTTTAGAAAATGGAAAATCTAGAAATGCTAGAAAATAGAAAATGGAAAATGAATGAATCCTTCAAGATTCACAAGGGAACCAGGTAGGGAACCAATTACAAAACAAGGTAATAAGCACCATTGCAGTGGTAAACAAAGCTGAGGTTGGTCCAGAGTCAGAGATAGGCACTTTAGATAAGCTTCATAGAGGAGGTGACATTTGAACATGTTTTCAAAAAATGAACATGACTTGCAGGTGAAGAAGACATGGCATTCCAGGTTGAGGAAACTATGTGCAAAGGCAAAGCGAACTAATGATCTTATGTGCGGCTTTGGCTACCTCTCTTGATTTAATGCTTACAACATGATTAGGCTTTATCATTACTTCTCTTTTACAAAGGAGGAAACAAGCACAAGTTTAGTAACTTGCTCAAGATCTTTCAGCTGGTAATCAAGAAATACTAGCTATTGCTATTATTTCTGTCCAGTCATGTGGGCCATTGATCCAGAGCTGTTATCAAATATGGTAGATACTAACTAGATGTGACTACGGGAAATGTGGATTGTACAAGTTGAGATGTGCTATAAAATATACCTGATTTTAAAACCTTAGTGCCCCCCAAAAGATGTAAAATATCTCATTAATAATTTTTATATTATGGGCTGGGGATATGGCTCAAGCAGTAGCGTGCTCGCCTGGCATGCGTGCGGCCCGGGTTCGATCCTCAGCACCACATACAAAGATGTTGTGTCCGCTGAAAAACTAAAAAAATATAAAGAAATAAAAAAATTCTCTCTCTTTAAAAAAATAATAATTTTTATATTAATTACATGTTAAATGATGTTTCTGATAATCTGGTTGAGAATATATGGTTAAAATTAATTGTTTCTTTTTTACTTTTGGTAATTGAATTACTAGAAAAAAAATTTAATTAAGTATATGAATCACATTAAATTTCTGTTGGTCAGCATTGTTCTAGAGCAGTCTACTATGAAGTGGCATTGTGAGAGCAAATGATCCTGAGGGCAAAGGAATGTATTTGTGCCCATATTCTTTACATTCTGCCAGCAGAATCCACTTGTGGTTCCTCCCACAGGGTGACTGGCTGTCACTCTGCCTCTTGGGCTAGGTGAAATATAGAAGCTAGTAATCAAGAAATACTAGCTATTGCTATTATTTCTAAACTTTGAACACAGACAGCCTTACACCAGAGTCTGCCTTTGAGTTCCAGAAATGTGACTACCTGTGGGTGTGACACTGAGCACAAAGGGCTGTGGTCAGATTGTTAATGTGCTACTTCTTTCAGGGAACCTCTTTGTACACATTTCCAAAAGACCTCTAAGGAGGGAGTAGAATGCTGGGGATTTCTGGCACCAGTTGAGTGGCAAGGCCTCAAGGAAATAACTTCCATGCTAAATCAGGCTCCTGTGAGATCCGGGCTCCTTCCCCATTACATTCCAAGGCCAGGTATTGGCCTATGCTAGTGAGATTCTGCCCAAGTTCTGAGCAGGGAAAATACCCATCCATACCCAGGACCTGTCTGTTTCTTCTACCCTGCTCCATCTTCTACCCAGTCACACACCTACCCGGTAAACTTCTATGCATCTGTGGCTTTGTTTGTGCTTCCCCTCACTAACCCTTTCTTGTCTTACTTTCAAGGCCAATTCACCCTTGAAGACTCAGCTCAAACCTCACCCACTCTACAACCTTCCCTCACTTCCCCAGGGCATAATGTATCCTTTCTCTGTTCCACACTGTAGTTATTTGTCTACACATCTATGGCCCCTGCTTGATGATGGGTTCCCTCTAGTCAGGGAAATGTCCCACTTGTTCTCCTCCACCCAGCAGTGCCTCATCAGTATCCACACACATCACACAGATGCTCAATCCCTGCTCTGGAATTGAGTTGAGTCAAATCACATTTAACCAGCTAAAGGAGAATGGGGACAGCTCCTTCACAATAGAATTCTCCTTTATAAATCCTGAAAGGCTGATTGTTCCTACTCTTCACCTATCTATTAAAATGAAGAATTGATAGAGGTAACAGCAGTTTTTTGTTTTGTTTTGGTCTTTTTATTTATTTATTTTATTGGTGCATTATAATTATACATAATAGTGGAATTCATTATGCCATATTTGTACATGCACATAATTTGATCAATCTTATTCCACAGTACCTTTCTTTTCTCTCCCCCCTCTTCTTTCCCCAGATTTGCTTGTGCTACTAATCTCCCTTGTATTATTAATTAATGCATTAAAATTATATATATGTATATATATACATATATGTATATGCAGGATTCATGATATATTCATACATGTACAGAGCATAATTGGGTAGATTTCATCAACTTCTGAAATAACTTTTACAGAAGAAAACCGTGCAAGAAAAAAATCATGATACCTCACCAGCATGACTCAGCAGCAAGGCACATCTCAGGGGAAAGGAAGATTGGGTTTTTGGTTTTGCTCATATTGGCTTTTTTTTTTTTTTTTTTTTTGGTACTGGGGATTGAACCCAGGAGGCACTTAGCCACTGGGTTACATCCACAGCCCTTTTTATTTTTTGAGACTAAATTGTTTCAGGACTTGCTAAATTGCTGAGGCTGGCCTTGAACTTGTGATCCACCCTGCCTCAGCTTCCAGAGTTGATGAGATTACAAGCATGCATCATCATGCCTGGCTGCTCATCATAGGCTCTTAATCTGTGAAATTCAATCACTCTCCCACCCTAGTGTCTCATGCTCTGATTTTGTTACAGGGGTTGATGCATGATCTGGGGCCTGTTTCTGTGGCACTCAAAGGGTCTGCATTTGGTTTCCTTCCTAGTTTGCTTTTCACAACAGCCTCATAGAATACAGTGGGTTTGTTTTTAAATTTTATTTTAGTACTCATACATGCTAGGCAACTACTCTGCCACTGAGCTGTAACCCCAGCCTGCGTTTTTGTTTTAATATTGCCATTATTCTTAAGAGTGTCATGAATTAACAGTCTGTGACAACTTCTCCCACCTTCACACAATTTGATGTTTTCCTTTCAAACCTACTATTGACGATAGTGATGATCTGGATCACACCCTGTGAGTCAGGACTGTCCTCCCCTTACTAGAGACTGATGTAGACAGCAATGACTAGGTGCTTTGAAATACTAGGCAGTAGGGCCTGGAGAACATGTCACAGGCTCTGAAAAGGTGTGCCACGTCAGATCCAAGAGCTAGTCCTCCCTTGCCTCACAATGCTGCTCCCACCCCCAGTCCTTTCCCAAGGTGACATGCACCAAGGGGCCCATGCACAAATTGTTTTCCTACCACTGATCTTAATCCTCCAAAATAAAACTGATGCTTATTCTAAAAAAAAAAAAATTAAATAATTTAACTTCAGACACCCTGAAGGGCTGGGGATATGTCTCATCCTAGGAGCCTGCCCCATCACCTATAGTACTATTTTACATAAGTTTTTCAATTATTTTACTAAAATGTCTAGCAAAGAGTCAGCACCTTGAAGCCAGACAGCTTAACCGGATGATCTCTCAATTTTCTTCCTGATTGTATGTTTGTTCTTAAATTTTTGAGTAAGTACAATTTAGAGAAGGAAGTCTGATTTCTGCTCAAGAAAAACAGGGAATCTGTCTTGGCAGTCAATGTGTGAAGAGCAATGTGTGGTAGGATGATCTATTCACATTTAGCTTTTATTTAATGTCCTCCTCATTCTTCTCCATTTCCCCTTCTTGCTTCTCTTCTTTTTTAAGAAATGCATCAAAAAGTCTGGGAGGGTGAACTATCCTGAGACTCTACAGGTAGCTCTCTCCTCCAAAGGCAACAGGGCTCCATAGAAGCCATCGAAGTGATGAATCTGAAGAAGTAGATGTGATATCAGTGAAGAGTCCAGTAGGGGTCCAGGTTCTTGGCTTCCAAACAAAGAACTGAGCAAGACATGCAGAAATAAAAGGCAGAGTATAGATGTATTAGAAGTAAAAGTGAGCTCAGAGTGGTGATCCAGCCGTAATCCCAGCCACTCAGGAGACTGAAGAAGAGAATTGCAAGTTGGAGGCCAGCCTCAGCAACTTAGCAAGACCCTAAGCAACTTGGTGAGAACCAGTCTCAAAACAAAAAAATAAAGAAGGGCTGAGGAACTGGGCATGGTGGTGCATGTCTGTAATCCCAGCAGCTCAGGAGGCTGAGACAGGAGGATCATGAGTTCAAAGACAGCTGCTTTGGCAACCAGTGGGGCACTAAGCAACTCAGTGAGAACCTGTCTCTAAATAAAATACAAAATAGGGCTGGGGATGTGGCTCAGTGGATGAGTGCTCTGAGTTCAATCCCTGATCCCCCTCCTCCAAAAAAGGGCTGGGGATACTTCTCAGTGGTTAAGCACTTCTGGATTCAATCCCTAGTACAAAAACAAAACAAAACAACATCAACAACAAAAACACTCCTTAAAGTAGAGTGGAGCAACCTCAATGAGAGGTCAAGACCCCAAGGTCTGGGCAATTTGATTTTTTATGTGTCAAACTGTTCCGCATTCTTCTCTTTATGTACCTAATTGAAGACCCTGCCCTATTTGTTCCCATTGGTTACTTTATTTTCGCCTAATTATAATATGGGACTTCTGGCAGAGTTGCTATGTTGATAAGCACTCAGTGGCGGGAGTTGCCATGGTAATAGGACTTACCATAAACAGGGACAAGATGATTCATTGTCCCATCTTATATTCTAGCCAGCATTTTTCTTGTACCCTGTCTCTGCCATCTTGATATCCCTAAACTCCCACCTCAGATGCTGTGGCATTATTTGCTGGAAAATATTAAATAATGAGGATCTTTTACATTTTCAAGAATTGCCAGACTTACAGTACAATGTTCCAAGGAAAGGAAAATATCCAGACTTTTTGGGTCAGAGGGCTGGCTACCTTGATAAAAGCTGTTGCATGGGCTGGGGATGTGGCTCAAGTGGTAGCGCATTTGCCTAGCATGTGTGCGACCCGGGTTCGAGCCTCAGCACCACATACAAACAAAGATGTTGTATCCGCTGAAAAACTAAAAAAATAAATATTAAAATTCTCTCTCTCTTTAAAAAAAAACAAAACTGTTGCAGCCCATTTAGATGACTAGATTTTGGGGGACAGACCACAAAAGGACTCAAAATTAGCACCAAGAGTTGCAATTCTGGGAATCTAAGCAAGAGACCTTCTTGGCCAAGTTGAACAAGAGGCTGAGAATCATTTTCCCAAAGACCTTGGCAAAAATTTGTATGTTAAAGCTTAATCCCCATTTGGGCAGTGAGAAGTGATTTGATCAAGAAGGCTCTGCCCTCACGAATGGACTTGTGCATTTTGAAAGTGCTGGAGAGAGGAGATCACACTCAGGATACACATACGCAAGAGGTTTTACCACCAGCCCAAAGTTGAAAGTGAAAGGGATGACCACAAGTCTCTGTCCCTGATGATTCTGAGAGTCACTGAGTCAAGAACAAGCAGTAGAAGCCACATGAAACATATGTTAACAATGACAAGAGAAAATGTTCACTTGTGGAGAGGATGGTGGTAAAGCAAGGCAAAATGAGAGCCTAAGCTTTGAGAGAAGGCTATCCATAGTCATTCTCCATTTAATAAAATTTCCCTAGTACATACTCTTTGCCATGCACTATGCTAGTATGTACTATTTATTTATCAAACAATAAATAAAACTCACATGATCCTTACCCTCTGGTACAGAGGTAAAGGTTATTTCAAGTCCTTAAATAACTTTAGTTAGCACTGAGGACTAATTATCTGTTTTCAACCCAATCAGTTTTTAACTAAGAAATAAAACAGATGAGTCTCTGTGCACAAATTTTAAGAAAACAAAGAGTTAAGTCCTGCACAGGGCCCTGCTGAAGCTGTCCCAGGAAAAAGAGGGGCCTATTTATTAGTCCTTGGGCAATGGGTTGGTTCTTCCTCTACTGTCATTTCAGAGAATAAGTGCTCCCTCCGGCATCATGGCTGGCCCGGAAGGTCACTGCAAGCTCAGGGTACCACAAATGCAGGATTGTTCACTCTCTTTGGCAGAGGAACTAGGCTTGGGACCAAGCTATTCCACAAACTCAGGTTTTTCCCATTTTATTTCAAGGGCAGCCAACTTTAGGACCTTACAAACAGGCTTATGGCAACACTGACAGTGGAGATGAGGGGAGCCAAAGTCAATGCCATCAATAGGCCACTTTGCTTTCAGAATAATTTCCCAATCTTTGAAACAACTACAGAGTTATTGCCAGAGTGCCTTAGAGGGGAGGAGGAGAGATGGAGTGAATTTGGTAAGTAAGGTTGTGTGTTCAAATGATAAAAGGAATTTTCTGGGGATCCCCAATCTAGTAGCCAGCCTTCCTTCCTTCTTTCCCTCCCTCCCTCCTTCCTTCTATCCATCCATACTGAGGATTGAACCCAGAGATGCTTTACCATTGAGCTACAATCCCAGGTTTTTTTTTTTTTTTTAATTTTGAGGCAGAACCTTGCTAAATTGCTGAGGCTAACCTCAGACTTGTGATCCCCTTGACTCAGCCTCCCAAGTCTTTAAAATCATAGGCATGTGCCATCACACTTGGCAGTCTTGTTACAACTTCCTATAGTGCGAAGAATTTTTCTGGAAAATTCTACAGTCTCTTCTGTGGTGATTGTACTATATCCAGTTGTTTAAGCAGAAACCTGGGGTTCATTCAAAACTTTGGTATTTGATCATATATTCTGCATAGGAAATCTGGCTATTTTTGATGTTTTTTTTTTTCTAGCTCGAATAAGATCATTAAAAGTGACTTGAGGTAGCCTAGTTTCTTCTTTCCCTTCAGTATTAAACTAAGACACCCCCACCTTTAGAAAGCATGTAGTAGGGCAAACAAGGCTAGGGCAATAACAAGGAAGCCCCAGACCAGAGTCCTTCTGTGGCTCTCCTTACAGTGGTGACTCAGGGATCCACAATCCTATAATCTTACATTGCTGTTATTTAGATTCAGAGGTCATCACAGAAGGGAAAGTGAGAACATGGACAAAGGTGCAATGAATTTTATGGCCAGAGGCCTGCGAATAACATGTAATTTCTTCCCTGTGCTATTGGTTTTAATCCAGTCATGTGGCCCCAATCTGATAAGAACTCCCCAGGGTGTCAGAGAAATTAATATGGAATTGCTGAGGCTGACCTTGAGCACATGATCCTCATTCAGAGATTAGAGGCATGCATCACCACACCTAGCTGTGTCCTATTTTTTAATGGCGTGGTTTTGATTTCTTCCTATAATTTGTGGGCATACATAAATTAATAAAGAATTTTCTATTAACCAGCTAACCAGTTCAATACAAATCCATTCCAGTCCACTCTTTTATTCACCACAAGATCTTAGGTTACAATTCATTCATCGTTTCTTCCATCCAATTTACAGTGCTGACTGTACTTGCCGTATCTACTGTAGGTCAGACTGCTACATTTGAAGAAGGAGGATAGGAGAGGAAGAGGGGGCTTCCCTGTAAGCAGACACAATGCTTTGGATTCACCAAATTTTATCATTCATCTCTTTCCAGTACATATGAAAACATTTCCAAGATTCTCTGGGAAGTTCTTATTAGGTTGGTGTCACATGACTAGGGGTACAACTAGTACTAGTGGTGAAGTGCCTCTGGATTCCATTGCCAGTTGAAAAAAATAAAAAAGAAATAAAGAAGAAAGCTGTACCAAGACTGAAGGAGGTAATGAGTTAAAGGAGTCTCTTTCTTATCATAAAAATGGATTATCCAGTTCTTGATTCTCTGAAGAATTCTCTTAATTTAATGAGGTAAAAAAGAGAGGAAAGTAGGGAGAGAATGTCAGTTTCCTTCAAGTCCTAGGGTATTGGGACCTGAAATGAGAACCATGAGGTAGCCATGTCTATCATTCTGCATCAGAGAAAAACCAATGTCAATCAGCATTAATATGTTGACTCTTGAAATTAAATATTCTCAAGTGGTTATACAGAACCAAGTCTACTGGACCAAGTCTGGAGAATTCTTTCTTTAGACTTTACAAAATCCCAGGGTTGTAAATAGTTTTGATTTAATGGAATTTGTATTCTTAATTAAGCCCCTTTATTGCAATATGTCTCAGATCATTTGATACCCTAGATTCAATATTTGCTATGGAAACTAAAGGAAGCAAGTTCTCTCTTTCAAAAAAGACATATCAGTTCTTGGGCACGGATCTGCTCTACTTGAGCTAACATCTCTGGACATTGTGACATTGGTATTTCAGACCGGAGTTATCAAGAAATAATAAGAACATGTAGGAGGTCTGTTCCATGAACTAATACTAATACTGTATTTAGATTAGTAACTAAAATCTCAGTTTGAACATTATGTCTGAAATGAGTGTAAAGACTAAGGGGATGTGGTTGCAATCCTGAAAGTCTGAGTTTTAACCAGAAAATAGGTCAAGAAAAAACCAGACTAACAAAAACTACATGCCCTACAAGGATAAGCCTGCTGGTCTCATAACAAGGAGGACTTCTCAGGGAAACTGAAGGACTCACATAATCATAGTTTTAGTAAAAATCACAACTAACAATTATGAAGTGATAACTATGTGCCAAGCACTCTGTCAAGTGTTCTACATACATCATCCTGTTTAATTCCTCATTACAAGCCAGTGGGGTACATATTAGTAATTTCTTTCAGGAAACTGAGGTTAATAACTTACCTAAGTACCAAAGTTTTCCTGACTCTAAATTTAAAGTTTTTAACCACAACCCTGCCAAATTTAACATTCAAACTTCCCATTGTGAATTCAGTTTAGGAAATGATATATTGTGTAGTGGGAACAGTAAAGCATGTCAAAGTTCCTGTATCCTACCTTACCTTTGGTCTCAGTTTCCTGGCCTATAAAATGGGACTAATTCCTATCCTGTATTTAGCAGTCTTGAGAAAGCTTTCTCAAAGGCTTCCCAAGTGAAGAATTCTAATTTAGGTTGTCTAAACAGTTTACATACATTTCAGCCTTCAATAATTTTTCCTGTGCCCACTAGGTCACAAAAGAGAATGCTACGATATAATCACAATATAAATCAAAACTTATTAGCACAACAGAAATGTTAAATCATTCTCTGTGGCCTATGTTATGTTTTTCCCTTTAAAGGACAGAAAAGGGAAAGTCCTATAAGTGCCCTGAGGAGGTAGCACAAAGGAGCCCGGAAGAGGATATTCTCTCATAGCCATTGTGGGAGACAGCTGGCATAATGGGCAGCCTCTAAAACATCAGGTGTTTTAGTCAGCCTTTTCGATGCTGTGACTAAAGGATCTGACCAGAATAACTATAGAGAAGGGGCTCACGGTTTCGGGGTCTTAGTCCATAGAAGGTCAGCTCCATTTCTCAGGACTGGAGGTAAGGCTGGACATCATGGTGGGAGAATGTGACAGAGGGAAGCAGCCTCACATCATGGTGATCAGGAAGCAGAGAGAGACTCCACTTTCCGGATACAAATATATACCCCAAAGCCATGCCCCAATTCCCACCTCCTCCAACCACATCCTACCACTTCAATTAATCTCATCAGGGATTAATTCACTGATTGGGTTAATCTGCCAATCATTTCTCCTCTGAACCTTCCTGCGTTGTCTCACATGTGAGTTTTTGGAGGATAACTTATATCCTAATCATAGCACCAGGAAAGGTAGGGTTGTACTACATCCATCTACTGAAATTCCTTCAATTTTATTTATTTTTTATTTGTTTGTTATTGGGTATTGAACCCAGGGGTGCTTAACCACTGAGCCATATCCCTGGCCCTATTTTGTATTTTATTTAGAGACAGGGTCTCACTGAGTTGTTTAGGCCCTTGCTTTTGCTGAGGCTGGCTTTGAACTCATGATCCTCCTGCCTCAACTTCCTGAATTGCTGGGATTACAGGCCTGCATCACTGCACCTAGCTCCTTCAACATTTTTATTGTCAGTTGTGTAAATTATAAAGCTTCAGAATAATGTTTTTTGGAATTTTCTAGGTAGAAAGCTTGGATTAACTCCATATATGTTATATTTAGACAAAGTGAAAAAGGGTCTCTTGGTCTGGCTGCCTGTCTCTGAGAGGCAGAGGTGAATTAGGGAGGACCCCAGGCTCTAAGGATGCTGAGAACCTCAGGCTTGAGGATGCTCTGTGGTAGAAGGGTGGAATCCAAGAGATGGTTCAAAACACCCTTCTTCCTCCTGTTGATTATGATATGTGAGGCACTGTCCTGGGCATTAGAAATGTGTCCTGGGCTCATCAATGAGGAAAATGTCTTTACTAGAGTGCTTTAAGACAGACTTTTTTTTCCCCCAAGAGAAAAAAGACTTTTATATACATTAAGAAATGACTATGCATTGTGAAACCATGCAATTCTGAGGTAGAAGTATGGATCTTCAGTAACAGACTTGAGATAATCATACTTAGGCCTAAATCCTACCTATGCTTCTAAATTAGCTATGACCCTAGGGAAATTATTTAAGGATTTTAGCCCAGCTTTTGGCACCTATAACATGGGGACAACCTCACAGTTATATTGTTGAAAACTAAATAAGATTACCTAAATTAAGCATTTAGCACAGTGAGGGCTAAGTAATGAACACAATGGTGCAGACCCTTGGAGGCAGGAATTGCATCTTGCATTCACTTTGAATCTTCAGTGTTCACTGGTGTAACAGAAGGTGTTAAAAGAATTATCTGTTGAAGATCAGAAAGTTAATGGAGGCTAGGAAGCAAGCTAAACGTCTGGAACAGGATAAAAGACAAAATGTCAAGAACTAGAAAAGGCAGAAATAGGATGTAGGGAGAGAACAGTCAAAGCAACTAAGGTTACTCTAAGAGGAGGTGAGAGGAGGAGTAGCGGGTGTGTGGATCAGCATCGAATAAAGAAAGATAAAGGGTTATGATAGTTCCAGAGATCTCTCCCCATAAGCTCATTAACACTCTTCTCTGCTGCCCCAAACACTCTTCTCTACTTCCAGCAACAACTTATGCTGTAATAATAGCAAACACAACTAAAGAGGAGAACAAATAATTCAATTATTAGTTACCTACTGTGGAAAAAAAAAGAGTCCAGAAAGATAGGCCCTGAGACTCTATCCCAGTTTCGGAGTAAGAGGATCCTAGAGTTGTAGCTGCCCAAATTTCTTCTCTGTCCCTTCTTCGGCTCCCACATACTATCTCCATGATAGGAAGAGTGACCATAATAAGTTGCCCTAGTTAAAGCTCATGCCCCAGTGCAATCACTAATAAATTAAGAGTTCTTATACTTCAGGATATGAGCTAATCACCTGAGCATCTGGCTACAATATAGACTCTGATTCTGTAGTTTTAGGTAAGCATGGGATTATGCATTTCTTGATTAGTTAAGGCTGAAGATGATGCTGTTTGCCCAGGGACTACACTGTCAGTATCAAGTAGATCCCACTGATAATCAAAGGTATGCATCAGCATCACCTGGGCTAGTGTATGTGTGTGTGTGTGTGTGTGTGTGTGTGAGAGAGAGAGAGAGAGAGAGAGAGAGAGAGAGAGGGGGGGGGGGGGGGAGGGGAGGGGAGAGAGAAAGAGAGAGAGAGAGAGTGTGTGTGTGTGTGTGTGTGTGTTTGGTGGGGAGTACTGGAGTACTGGGGATTGGACCCAGGGCCTAAAGCACATGAAGCACATATTCTACCACTAAGCTATGCCTACCTTCCTTTTTTTTTAAATTATAGACTCAAGGGCTCAGAAAGACATGATCTGAAATAGCATCCCTTCAGAAATTTCAACTTGCCTTTTCCACCAAACCTTTTCTTTGGGTTAAGGGGATGTAAACAGAAAAACAACCTGCTAAACTCAATAAACACACCTCTCAGTAAGTCTACATGCAGGAGGAAGCATCCATTAGGGCACCTGACAGTGTTTAGTTAGCAGGTACTGGAAGGGTAGCAGCTCTGTCTGATTCAAAGAGCCAGTAGAGCTTTAACTTCAGGCACCCTGGGGTTTAGCTGTAAGGCATGTGTGAGGCTTTGGGGAAGGTGGTCAGTGTCTTGTGGGCCAAGAATTGAACTAAGCACTGAGTGGGGAAAGATGCACTCTGGCTTTAGGGATTCTGAAAGTAAGATACAAGATTTGGATTATTTCAAAGCCACTACTAAACACATGCAAAATAAATCAAACAAAGCATCAAGGTGGTGAAAAAACTGGTGGAACTTAACTGGTTAGAAAGGAGAAGTCTCGGGCTGGGGATGTGGCTCAAGCGGTAGCACGCTTGCCTGGCATGCGTGCGGCCCGGGTTTGATCCTCAGCACCACATACAAACAAAGATGTTGTGTCCGCCAACTAAAAAATAAATATTAAAAATTCTCTCTCTCTCTCTCTCTCTCTCTCTCTCTCTCCTCTCTCATTCTCTCTTAAAAAAAAAAAAAAGAAAGGAGAAGTCTCCAGGTAAAAATTAATCTCACACTGCAGGAGATAATCTAGGGGGATAAGTAGAAGTAGATGGAGAAGGTTGTACACTATAAGGTGGAAGTACAAATAGACAGGTACAAGCTCTAAAAAGGGCCTCCATGAAAAGACTTCTGGTTTTAAAAATAGGAAAGAAATACCTCTATTTGTCAAAATCCCACAGGGGATTCTCCTCTAACAGCTTAGATGCTGAGCTGCTGGGGGCAGAGACCAAACCTCATCCTGCCCTCCTGCTGTAAGTCCTGCACCAGCTACACGTCTTGCCCCTGGCTACAGAGGCCTCTCCATGGAGTGTTAGTCATTCTTGCTCATCATCAAAATAACACCCATCAATGAGCTGCCAGTTACAAACCCTATTCCTACTCTCATCCCTGGATGGTCCCACACAGACGGGAGGAAAAGGTGGTAGTGAGGAGAAACCAAATACTGGGGAACTGCACTGAAGCAGATTTTCCACATACTTCAGAGCAGGGTCAAGAAAAAGCCAGAATCAGGGCTTCTAAGGGAGAAAGGAAGGGCACGGAAAAGGCTGCTTCATTGCAAGACACAAAGCTGGATGAACAACTGAGTCTTTGCCTCGTTGACAAAGGAGAATAAGGGACTCATGCCAGACTGGCTTAAATTGACTGGAGAAAAGCGACTTTTATAATTCACGAACCCTAGCATGTGATGGAAACCCTGGCAAAGTGGCCAAACAGGCACACACTCTTCCAGGCAGAAAGAACTTGAACCATGAGACAATGACAGGCTCCAGGGTCATGGGTAGGGTTGCCCAGGACCTCAGGGCCACCTCAGGAAGGGAGGAAGTACCTAAATGGGGTCTGGCTGCCCCCCATGGCCTGGGGACCACATGTTCCAGCTGCACCCCCTTAGTCACTCACTTCACACCTGCTCTCTCCAGCCGTGATGGGTCCACCCATGTCTGTGATTGTGTGGGCAAGGCTAGTCCTCTTGTGTGGTCACCTTCAGGTTTTCTGTAGTGTCGAGGGGCTCAGGGAGACTTCTCTGTGCCAGAGTCGGGTGGGGTGGGGTACACAAAAACAAGTTAGAGGTAGTACCTTGACAAGGATTTACTGAAAGGTTGCACTGTGCTCTCAAAACCTGCCTAAGAGGCTTGGGACATAGTGAATAGTTAACTTATCAGCGATAAAGGATACTGAAGACCTTCCCCCAGAGCCACTGCAAGAACCTCAGAAAGAAGGAGACATTCCTTTTAGTTGCTGATTCTAGATTTCTCATCAGTGTTGGTGGGTGGAGCTAGAGATCATGATTTAGACAAAAATAAATGTGAAATTTCCTATATCCAAGTGGTTAGGAAAAACTTTATGAGCTACACAGCACAAACCTGCTGTAATCATGTACTAAGTTGAGTGGCAGTCAGACTACAGACGTGGAGAGATGAAGAAATTTCTGGGGTCCAGATTGATCAGATTTTAGAAGATTCAAGAAAGGTGCTGAACAAGGGACAAGCAGAAAAAAGTGGGAAGGCATTCCAAGAGGGAAGGGATAGCATAACCAGAGACCCTAAGATGAGCATGGGGCTTAGGGGCTTTGGTGGGATCAGTCTGTTTGGAGTTAGCAGGTGCTCTGAAGAGTGTGGGTGAGGAGAAAGCATAGGCAGGTGGAATATAGCAGGGAGCGCATCACAGGATCCCCCAGTGCCTAGGAGGCTCTCAGCTGTCAGGTTCTTGTGAGCATCATCCCAGCTCCTTCTGGAATTTAGTGAGATCTTGCATCAGAGTTCTAAGCACCATAATTTTCATTTTTCCTTCACTTTTACAATTTGAATCTGGGATGTCCCCAAAGGCTCATATGTTGAAGGCTTGATACCCAGCTGGTGGCACTATTGGGAAGTAGTGGGAACTTCAGGAGGAGGGGCCTAGTTGGAGGAAGTAGGTCACTGGGGGGCCTGCCCTTGAAGGCTCTATCTTTCCCTGGGTCCCTTTTCTTTTTGTTGTCTGGCTGCCATGAGATGACAGCTTTCCTTTACCAGGCCCTTCCACCATCATGTTCTGCCTTACCAGAGACCCCAAAACAACACAGCCAAGTGATCTTGGACTCAAACTCCTGAAACCACGAGTCAAAAAAAAAAAATCATTATCCTTTAAGTTGATTTTCTCATGTATTTTGTCATAGTGATGGAAAGCTGACTAACATACTCACTGAATCCCTGGAGGGGACCAAAGAAGAAAGGTGTTAAACTCCTTTCACATATTAAACCTCTGCTACTGAAAGGATGAGGCTGTTCCAGAGGGACCTTTGAGAGAGAAATATGGATGTCATTTGTCCTTTATGAGAAATCCACATTTCATACATCTTCAAGGCAAGAAGGCAGGAGGCGATGATGAAGATACTCCTTAATTCAGCAGAAAGGCTTTACTACCTCCTTTCTGGAAGAGATACCAAGATTCATTTTGAAAAGACAGCAACCAGGATCTGTCAAAAGGACAGCAAAAAGGACAAGAATGTTCACTCTTACTGCTGCTATTCAGCTTTACATACAAGATCCTAACCAGTACAACAGGGCAAGAAAAAGACATTGAAGACATGCACATTGGAGGGGAAGAAGTAATTCTTTTCCTTACTTTGCCGGCAACATGATCTTATATGTAGAAAAGCCTAAGGAATCTGAGAGAATATACTAGAAGTGATAAGTTTAGAAAAGTTTCAGAATACACTATTAAAAAACAATGGGAAGACTAAGCTATGAAAATATTTCCATGCATAATAACAAGAAAAAGATATGAATAATTTTAACAAAAGAAGTACAAGACCAACATATTGAAAGAGAATTGAAAGATCTTTTAAAAATGGAGTATTATGCCAAGTTCATGGATTGGAAGATTCAATATTGTTAAGATTTGAATTGCAATTGTTCATAAGTTGATCTATAGTTGCATAATAAGGCTAATAGTAAACCCTAAAGTAGTAGGGAGCATTGAAGATCAGTAAATGCTTAGCCCAGAGCCTGACAACAGAGGAGGCTGCTAAGGGAAAATCCTGAATCAATTATTCCAACAGAAAATGCAGGGCCTCCTTGTAACTCTAGAATTGTAGACTCTTTGGTATACTGTAGCAGAATTGCAAGACCCTTGCTTTCCTAATTTAGCAGCCTTTTTTCATGAAGAAGCCTGGGGTAGTGGACTTAAAGCCTTGGTTTCCAAGTCCTGGTTCTGTCATAATTGGAACATATAACAGAGTTCCCTACCCTCTCTGGGTTCCTCCAGTATATCTCTCCTTCCAAGTGGGGTTGTTGGGCTATGTCTGAAGTCACTGCTCATTACCAATGTTAAAAGTGTCAGGCTGGGCTTGGTGGTGCGTGCCTGTAATCCCAGTGGCTCCGGAGGTTGAGGCAGGAGGATCGCAAGTTCAAAGCCAGCCTTAGCAAAAGTGAGGTGCTAAGCAACTCAGCAAGACCCCGTCTCTAAACAAAATAAAAAATAGGGCTGGAGATGTGACTCAGTGGTCCAGTGCCCCCGAGTTCAATCCCCAGTACAAAAAAAAAAAAAAAAGTCCTCTGTGAAGTAATGATAGCACAGAGCACAGGGTGGGGGCTGGGGCCCAGCCCAAGAGATCACTGTGCTATAAGCTGGAATATGTAGAGAGTAGCCTAGCAGGAGGCCATGGAAATTTTCACAAACCAAAATTGGCATTTGGAGTCAAACTGGAAAGTTGTGAACAGGATGCTGCTGAAAATGGTGCCAGGCAGGGCTGCTACCTGAGGTTTTGGCAGGCTCTACCCACTGCCAGCTGATTACAGAAGGATGTTGTGTCATCAGGAAATAGGAATTTGAAATGACCCTACAGGAAGGTGTGAACAACAACAGAAGCAACAGAAAAAAAAAATAAAAATAAAAACCAGACTGGTGGAGTGTGTGGTGTGGATTGGGAGACATGTGAGTTCTCACTTTCAACACTCAAGAAATTTCTAAAGAAAAGTCCATCTAGCATTCAAAGATGGCATTGTGATAGATTCCTTCATCTGCCCCTCTTCTCCTCCATTAAGACCTCCTGGGGGAGGAGAGGGGCATAGCCTCTTGAGGGGATGACTCATTTCTGGCTTAGGATGCCACAGTCCTCCATGTAACAACTTGCAATGGACATTTGCTTTTCTTTTCCTTTTTGGATGCCCAGTATATGCTCCTATTTTTTTCTTTTAAAATCACTTGGATTATTTGGGGGGAAATTTCCTTTCCCCTATTGTACAATCTTAGGCTGTCAGTACAGGCATGCTGCCCTCCTCTGGCCAGTTAAATTTTCTCTTGGATTCTGAGTTTTCAGAGTGATGGGTAAGAATGAGAAAAAAACTCAGTTGATGACCTGATTTTATGGGCTTTGCTCAACTTTTACTTCTACTACTTGAACCCCAGCTCTTCTCCAGTTTCTTAGTTGTTCTTCCATTCTATGATTCCCTGATACTATTTCAAGTAGGGTGTGGTCCATTTCTGTTACAAAGACATAGAATGTGTTTGTGACACTTGCTTGAGGCAGTTTTCAGGAGGGACATGCTCAGGGAAATAGAAAGAGCCTAACTTCAGGCACCCACCCTCAATCTTCAGATTCCTCAACTTTTTAGCTATGTGATCAGAGGTGAGTCACTAAGTCCCTCTATGCCTCAACATCTGTAAAATGGAGATAGTATTACTTTTCATCACTATCAAGTTTAAATGCATTTATTCACTCATTCATGTAATATTTGCCCAGCAGCCACTATTTGCCTAGAACTCTGTGAGGAACCAGAATAGAAATATGAACAAGAAAGACATTGTATGGGCTGGGGATGTGGCTCAAGCGGTAGCCTGGCATGCGTGCAGCCGGGGTTCGATCCTCAGCACCACATACAAACAAAGATGTTGTGTCTGCCGAAAACTAAAAAATAAATATTAAAATTCTCTCTCTTAAAAAAAAAAAAGACATTGTATAATCCCAGTCTTCATGGAGGCATACAATCTAATGGGAAGAGACATATCGTATATGTATTTACAAGTTCAAAGGCACATACTCTAGTTTCTCTTCAGATAATATAAATCTTTTGCTTTTTGCAAGTTTAAAGCCCTGTGGGAGGACTGAAGGAATCCAGTTGAGAGCCATGTATGAAAGACCTTTAATAATTATGACTTCCTTTTCTCCTGGCTGTTTTCTTTTTCATCATGACCTTTTGCATTTTGCATGCATGTTTACTTTTTTTTACCACTGATACCCCACTCATCCATGTTCTTGTAGTAGAATTAGAATACTCCAGAGAAACCCAGATTTGGTTCATTGGTTGATTGACATCCACATTATATTTAAAGCATGTATTAGAACACTTTCACCCCTACAGATGAACCAACTATGTGTGTGTGAAGAGTGTCCTTACCTTGGGCATAAAGAGAAGCCAAGAATAAGAGAACAGGGAAAGCAATAGGGAGGCTCTAACACCTTTAGAATTGACTGCTTCTCAGATTAACAAGGTCTAGTAGGAGTTATGACAAAGAGGCTGACCTAAAGTTGATTGACAAAACAAGGATAAACACTATCCCTCATCCACTAGGTAGCTTTCTAATATAACAAAGTCTCAAAAATGATTCACAGAACTTAGCACCAGAAAATGTTCTTAGAGAACATTTAGAAAGGCCCTTTATTGCCAGGTGTAGTGGCACATATCTGTAATTCCAGCAACTCAGGAGGCTGAAGCAGGAGCATCACAATTTCAAAGCCAATTTCAGCAACTTAGCAAGACCCTGTCTTAAAATTTAAAAAAAATTTTAAAAAAGGGTTGGGGATATAGCTCAGTAATTAAGTGCCCCTGGGTTCTATTCCTGGTACAAAATAATAAGAATAGGTCTGGAGATGTAGCTTAGTGGTAAAGTGCCCCTGGGGGGGGGGGAGGGAGGGAGGGAGGGAGGAGGGGGGAAGGGAGAAGGGGGGGCAGGGAGGGAGGGAGGAGGGAGGGAGGGAGAGAAAGGAAGGAAGGAAGGAAGTCCAGCCCACTCACCCCTTTATTTACTGATAAGGTAATCATGGCTTATTAAATCTCTTATGTATGTCCTGGGTGTGTACTCCTGTGTACTTTTAGATCTCTGCTAAAGCACTAAGAGAGCCTAGATTATTTCATCATCATATGGTCAAGTCTTGGTGGCTGTGCCGTATGATAAAAGCCTGGGTTGAGCTCCAAAAGGAGAAGAACCAGAGGAATGAGGGTCTGTGTTAGATATTGGGGAGGGACAAAGAAGAGACACAAGTACTTTAGGGTTTAGTTGGGGAATTCAAAAACACAAAATGCCAGATATCACACAAGGCAATAATTAACAAGAACTGCCTGTTAGATATGATCATATCAACATTTCTGAACCCAGTTCATCATTTCTGCCCAGTTATCTCCTTAGACTCATATTGGAAGTGCCTTCTCCTCAGACACCTGCATACATTAATAGCAGTATCATCCTCCAGTCACAAAGGCTTAAAACATTCAAGTTAGTTTTTATTCCCACATTTCCATCAACCCCATATCCAGTTAATTATGGGTCCCACTGATCTGATCCTTAAATTCTACCTTTTCCTGACTAAAGACATCAGGGTAGTATTCCTAATATATAACTATTACCATTCCCCTGCTCAAAATCCTTTGGGTTGCTGCAAAATATCATTTGCATAATGAAACACAAGCTCCTTATGATCTATATCCAATTCCTTCCTTCTTTCCTGAAACTATCTTATGTGATTTATTAACCATGATTTTAACTTTTTATGTTTTGATACTTTGACATCTGAATTGACTCTGGAGGGAACTCCCACCCCCCCCCCCACACCCATCCAGGGCTAACCAATGCTTAAGAGATAGTAAACTGCTAGCCCTGGACATACCTTTCAAATGCAGAAGCACCCACCCCACTTTCCCCAACACCTAATCTTTGGGTCCTTTGCACCCATGGTCACTAGTCCCCTGCTCTAATCATCCAAGGGCCAGTTAACAGATAACTAGGGATAATCCCTATTCCCCTAAATTGGTTGAAGTCATCAAAACTAGCTAATCCTGAACTGTTAACTCCTCTTTGTCTGATCCTTCCCCTAGAAATCACCATCAAGGCTTCTGCCCTTATTTTCTTTTGCTCCTTTTGTCTCATTAGTGCTTCCCTCTGTGGCCCCTTGCAATATGTCATGCCTCCTCTTAGGATCTGTGAGTATAAATTAACAGTCATCTCTCTGTTGACTTTGTTATATAAAATTATAAATACCTATATTTTAATATAAGGAACTCTATCCTCCAGAAGTAGTCCTCTGTTCCCCAAACAGGACCCTGCTTTCCTATGTCCATATTTCCTCATTTTCAAATAAACTTCCTTTGCGACTACTGCACTTTATAGTTCTATCCATCCTTCAGTGTATTCTCACAAGCATTGTCTTAAAACCCTGGTAATGAAGATGAGTGTGTGAATTACAAGTTAGTGACTATTGTATGCCACATGGCAAGTTGAAGGCAATGTCAGGCCTTGGAGCCTCACAGGCTTTCTTTGCAACCTTCTCAATCATTGCATTGGCTCAGATCCTCTGAATGTGTGCAACAGAAATAGACATTAATCAACTTGAGCACAAAAGGGATTTCCCGGAAGGATGACGGGGAAGCTCACAGAATTGCAGAAGAGCTGAAGGAACGGACCTCAGGTGAAGTGGGAACAAGTGATGAGTCTCTGAATTTCCCTTCATGATCTGTCTTAAATAGGACTCAAATCAAGCCTACTCTCCTTAAAGTTCCAAATATCTGGAAGTGACATTTTGAGGCATCCAGCCAATTAGATGTAATCCCTAGATCAATGAGCTATGGTAGGATGTGTTTGAGAGGTAGGGGAGGGTCCCAGAACACCGATGCGATCAGTGGAGTACTATACTTATGTATTAGAATTTCCCAAAGAAAATAGAAATGTTGACACCTGGGCGTACACCCCAATTCAAGTCTCTTACAACTTCCTAATGTAGCAAACACTTAACTCTTCTATACCCAGTTGGGCAGTAGACAGTCAGATTAAAACAGCTCCAAAGCAAAGCAATTTTAACAGTTGAATAAATAGTCACTGGACACAATTCTATACAAAAAAAACTAGCTAGATACTGCGTGGAGAAAGTGATGAAATTGGGCTCTGAAAATTAGTTAAGACCTGGCAACTGTTCAAGGACAAGATAGGCATGCAAACCAGGATAAAGGCAGGCAGGGTACAGGAAGTGATGTTACTAAAAGGTAAAAGTCATGCTCCTAAAAGAATGCTATGAGGTTTTACAATATGAACAAATTCCCTAAAATCTACATCCAGAGAAAAACTGAAAAGCTAAAGTCCAGATTTTCCTTCTTATTGAAACTTCATCTTATGCTAAAAACTATACATGACTCTATGTGGAAAGGAACTCAATGTTCTTCTTTCCACCTACTGCAGCCCAGATGCCAATTTAAACATCTGCCACCCCTTGACTGCAATTAGGGAAGCTCTGGGGTCAGCCCCTACTCAGATGACTAAATAAACACTGTATCAGGGGAAAAAAAGAAATTACCAAAAGAGTCTTGCATATACATCTATGAAGATTTCAGATGCTCCATCAAGGAGAAATTTCTGAAAGTCTTTGAGCACAGCAAGGATAAAGTACTTTAGAATGCTTGATGATAGGGTTAAGCATAGAGTTCTTAGCCAATAACATCACTATACAAGGAGAGTTTGCCACAACATTTCATAACTCAAGTGCAGGCCCAAGGCCACGTTGTTGCAACATATTTGGATCCATCTCACATTGTAGTGATGAGAGAGCGTGAAGAATTTAACAATCTTAGACTCATTGGTATTATCAAAATGATCTTCTTTATTGAAAGCAGCAAGGTATATCTCATAACTTCTCAAAGTCAAAGACCAAGTTAAAAATTTGATATGGGGGTGGAAAAATGCAAAATCGTCTTCACTTACTCCAGAGGCACAAGAGGAGATGGACCATGAAGAATATAGGGAGAGGGAAAGCTGAAGAAGGAAATTATGCAGGGAAGAGGTACATTATCTGCATTATTTCTACTGTTGAAGTGGGGGAAAGTGAGGGCAACAGAACCCTCTCACCTTTAACAGCAGAAAGATAACCTGTTGATTAAGGGAGAAAATCAGTTAATCTTTCTACAGGTCCACTACGCTTCAGTTACTGCTACATTTTCTTTGACTTGTGAATCTACAGATAGGGAAGCCTCCAGTATTTGTACTTGTAAATTACAACTTAAAAGGTATGGCAGACATCTCCTCACTCTTAATACATATGTATGTCTCATCTTTAGAACTCAGTTTCTTTTAGCCTAATGTTCAGCCTCCACTGCTGAGTTGAAAAATAGTTGAATGGAAACAATTTCATGTGGCTCAACTTGATACATAAATTAACTATAAATTATGTTAAGTGTACTGTTAAATAAAAATATTAAAAATTGTGAACTTGCTTTGTCATCTTGTCATTAAAAATATCTATCTATATATCTCACATTGAGATCCTTAAAAAAAAAAAATAAATGGAAGTGACCAAGGCCCTTCTTGGCTAGAGCCAGTTTCTACCTTTATCCTGAAGCCTTCACAGAGCAGAGAAGGCCTCATGAGAATCATTTGATGCTCAACACGAAGAGCACTTCCCATGTAGCAAGTCTTTTTTTTTCCCTTAAATATTGCACTTCCACCTTTTTTTTTCTTTTTGTGATACTGGTATTTAAGCTATATCCTACTCCTTTTTAATTTTTATTTTGAGAGAGGGTCTCACTGAGTTGCTGAGGCTGGACTTGAAACTGGATCCACCTGCCTCAGCATTTGGAGTATCTGGTATTACAGACACATGTTGCTGTGCCCAGCTTCAGCTTCATTTCTAGTTAACTACCTAAATCAATAAAGGCTGTCCTAATGCATATTTTTTATATCACTACATCTGTTTGGCCACCAGACTGCAAACATATCTTCTCTCTTTAAATGTTCAATGGCCTCTCCAAACTATATTTAACCTCCTACAAAGTTTGACATGAATTCTAAATTCACTCACTGAAAATTTAGGCCAACATAAAACTTAGTGAAATTGCTATCAGAAGTTTCTCTGGCTAACTCTGCATATAGATGTTGCTGTAGCAAAGACAGACTGATAACAGGTATAGAGTCCTGCTATCATTTCTCCTCACTCATCTCCAACAAAGATTATGTTTGCTGCAGGTATGCTGTGTATATGCATATAGCATAGCTATATATGTGCTTATTTTTAAATAAATATTCATGGAAGCCTGATGATGTGTCAGGCACTGGAGATACAATGTGCATGAACTAGACAAGTTCTGTCACGGAGCTCACAATCTAGTGGGTAATACAGACAAGAGGGAATGATAATATGTTAAGTGCCATAATAGGAAGGATCAAATGTGACTAAGGTCCTATGGAAGCAGCCATCCATACCACAGGGTTGTGTCTACCTGTGCCAAGCACTATTTAGGTGCCAGAAGAAGAGATAACTGGGAGGCTCATTTGAGCAAGGTACTTACTTAATGAGGAACAGGATGCTAAGGAGCAGGATAGAGACAGTCACCTGGACTCAGAATGAGAGGTCGGGGAAGTCTTACTGTTTGCAGTGATGCCTGAATTAAGATCTGAAGGATGGAGTAGTCAGCCAAGTGAGGAAGTCTGCAACTAAGGGGAAAGTGCTCTAGACAGAGCAAAACAAGACATGCAAAAGACTAGAAGAGAAGGAGCAAAAGAGATGAAAAGTTTGGAAAAGATGAGGGGGTAGTCAATAACCACTAGCTACCCCTATGCCTGAAAACATTTGTTTCAAATGTGCAGGGGCCAGTTTATTCATTTTTTTTTTCTTTTAGAAGCCTTATTGATACACCAGTTGAAAGATGTCTGGGTACATACGTCGCAAAACATGCCAAAGGAATTCCTGCCATCTGGTGGGCAGAAAGAACATCACAATGCACAGAAAATCACTACTATAGTTTTTAGGATCATGGTATCTCAGATGGTGACATTTCCACCCAATGTTATATAAAAGCCCTGATGTATGTAACTACATTCTCAGGCAATGCTCTCCTATATGAAAAGATGAAGGAAGCTAGGGGAAGGGAAAGTTATGTACTCGTACCAACACTATACTCGGGGAGCATAGTCTTATACAATCCTACAAATAGCAGGTGCATGTACTCCATTTTGCAGCTGAAGAAACTGAGATTCAGTTTAAGAGCGAGTCTTGGCTGAGTGCTTCATGTTACGCTACCTGAAGTCAGGGTTTATTTTTTAATCATTAAAAGGTGAAGCAGGAGGCATGAAAATGCTCCCCAGTTGTGTGTGACATTTATACTTTAAAATACATTTATACTTTTAAATGTATACCTCAGAGAAATTACTGAAGACCCCATGTGATGCTCAAAGACATTGGAAAAATCTTAGAAATAAACATGTCAGTTAGTCCCCCTCAGAGGCTACATTACAAGGGACATATTTTCAAAGCTAAAAAACTGGAATGCATTTCTAACAATTTCATAGTACTTTTGGTTTAATGTCAGAAATGCAATTTGGAAGTAGAAATGCTGGAATTCCCAGAACACATAAGTGAGTTTTTGGAATTAAAACTATTTCGGAAAAATCCAGGATAAATAGGATCTCATATGTATGAAGATGAATTATATCAGCATAATCAAGTGTGCACATTATGCTTTCCCATGATATAACTTATTTGTGAATCCTTAAAACAATTTTTTTTTATTGTTATAGTGTTTGGCACAGAAATAGGAGTGAAGAACATGACTATAATAATTATGAAATTTTTTGCTTGTACAAGGATGTGAAGGGTTATAGATAAAATGTCCACCAGCTGTTCTTTTTCCATTGAGGTCAACCCAATGGAAAGAGCACCAAGATGGAACAGAGGAATTACTAGATAGATAGGATGGGGATGGGGCAGCTGAGAAGCCTTAGGAGGGATCACCAAGGGAAACAGGCTAAGCCTTCAGATGCTTAAGAATTAAAGGGTCTATTTTTAGGCTGGTAGTATTCTTGGAACTACGGGGTCAGGTTCCTAGTTAACCCAAAAGTTTTGACTGAATAGGAGACTTTAAAGTGTTGTTAGAGACCTTAACTTCTTATAATTTATGTACAGGAAGTCAAGGAAATGATATTTGGACTGATCAGGGAAGGTTTTGTAGAAGGCAGTGAATTTCTGGTGGCCCGATAAGAATGAAAGCATTTGGGATACACAGATTGGAAGGACAAACATTAGAGATAATGGCAACTACAAAGTTCAAAGACCACTTTGGCTTAGTATTTTGCCAAGAAAGCAAATTAATTAAACGTAACTTAAAAGCATTCACTTGACTAATATTTATTGAGCACCCAACTCAATAAATGCCAGGCACTAATCACAAATTATAGGGGAGAACAAGAAAGATATTTTCTCATAATATATAACAGAGATGTACGCTGTTGTTTTTAATTTTTTTAAACATAAAACTCATGTTTACAGGCTGGGGTTGTGGCTCAGTGGTAGCACACTTGCCTAGCATGCATGAGGCACTGGGTTCAATTCTCAGCACAACATATAAAAAATAAATGAATAAAGGTCCATCAATAACAAATTAAAAATTTTTAAAAAGTAATGTTTACTTTTTGTGAAGAGTTTAAAATTTTTATGTGATCATTTACCTGTGGGGTTTTAAAATAAATCAAGATCAAAGAAAGGTACTCACAGAACACTAGGTATTCATTTAATGGAAAGTGTATGTGGTACTGAGGTTGGTGGCACATGCCTATAATCCCAGTGACTGAGGTGGAAAAATCAAAAATTTGAGGGCTGCCTCAGTAACTTAGTGAGACTCTGTATCCAAATAAAATAAAGAAGACTGGCATGTAGCTCATAATTAGAGTGCCAGTGGGTTCCATTTTACTTCAGTAAAATAATTTTAAAAATAAAGGAGCTATGGTTATGCTTGCTAAAAGTCACTCATATGCATTGTTTGACTGGTTTTGTTTTTAATCAGAGCTTTTGGGTACAGAAAGATAGTGATCAGCAACATGCCAGAAGAAATGCAGAAATTTCTACATGGTAAAAAAATGAGTGTCTAGAGAGCTTTAGAAGTAACTGGATTCCCCAGACCCCTGCTCCTCTTTCTTAAGGACAGAGATAAAATAACAACAATGTGAGGCCACAGAGGCATACATCTGTTTCTGATTTCTCTGTCTTGTCCTAGTTGGAAGTAATTTCTAGATCATATGCTACAGTCTCAGAAGTTACAGAAGGAATTCACACAAAGGGCAAATACATAATTAAATACACATACAAAAACACACCATCAATAGAATGTAGATAAGGAACATATGCAGAACTTTTGATTAGGATGAAATTATCCGATGGTTCTTTAATTTTCTTATTTGTGCAACTAGCCCAAGTGTTCAGTATTTACTGATATCAGGATGTCAGAAATCCATCCCTTGATCCATCTTCTTAGTTTCCTACTACACTGGCACTGGCATTTTGGAAGTCTGGAACTAAAGATGAATCTACAAGTTACTTATTCCTTATTTTCCTTTGTGTTAGAATTAAATTTCCTAGTTCTAAACCTGGTACTTTTCTTAAAGAATTGCTTCAGTAAGGTCCAAGATGGAATCTGCTTAATGGCAAGGACCTCAAGTGTTAAACTAAAAAATATATTTGCACTTGGGGCATACTTAAATAGAAATTCTAAACCATTCACATCTGTTTTCTAGTCATCTTTCTTGCCTTATTTTAAAACAACAACTTTTTTGTTGTTGTTGTTTCTCTGTTTTCTTTTTTTGTGGTGCTGGGAACTAAACCCAGGGCCTCATGCATACTAGGCAAGTGCCCTAGCACTGAGCCCCAGCCCCACACATACCATCTTTTGACTTTTTTTTTTTTAAATTCATCCTTTTGAATTCTTTTCTATAAATTGTTAAATGTTTTAAGCACTCAAAACAGAGGTCAAGGATAATTTTATCCTTTTAGTTCATTCTCTTCTATGAAAAAAAATTAGCAGGTCAAATTAAACTCTTAAATTAAGTTACAATTTATTTTCTGGACTTTATTTTTAGAATTTTCTCACCCAATTCAAATTGCTCTTCTAAGATCATGCTTTTTAACTTTAGATTATATATCTAAAACATCATTATTTGTTAAATGCTTGCCTTACTACTGACTTTTGAGGTTACACTGTTTAAAACCTTGCTGTAATTTGACCCAGAATTAACTAATTCTGATTACTTATTTGGTACATGGTAGATAATGTTGACCTTTCAAGGAAGGAGTTTAACACATAATTTGACAAAATTAGGAAATGACAGCATCAGTTCTAAGAATACAGAAAAAAGAATTTGAGGAGAGAGTTGACAATGTCTGGTGTGAGATACCATGTTCTTTAAAGACCACAGACAACATGCACCAATGTAGGCGGAAACAATACATCTGCAGACACTGGCAGACAGTATTACCCGCCGAATTTGGCCAGTTTCTTAAGATAAATAACTTTTTGGTGACGTGCAGGGCTGAAATTACATAAACAACAGAAATTACTAAGCCTAAGCCAGCAAGTTTTGTGAGTTTTAAGCTTTTATGCAATCAATACCCTGACATCTGTACCACAATTCTGTCTCTAAAATACTGATGCCAGAAACTAAAATATTAACATTACTTGTTGATTTTTGTTCAGATTTTGAAATAAACTAAATTTAATTCTTTGGAACAACCATCTTAAGCCACATTTTTATTTAGATCATTAAGACAACCATAATCATCTCCTTATAAGGAAAAGTTTCATTAAAATGCTAGAGAGCTGCAGCCTGTTTAAAAAACCAATACTTGTAGCTTGTTATACTAACAGTTCCAATGTCTAACCATTATAAATGAAAACACCCTTAACAGTTTTATCTCAAGAGTCTGACTAGTAAGAATTTTAAAAGGCTGACAATGAAAAATAGCTGAATATTCCAGGAACTTCTATAATAATAGGAAATGGCATTAACTCATTACCTTCTTAATCTTTCTCCAGAAATGACTATTTTGTCTGATTAAAATATATGAGGGAGGTAACTGCCATTATAAAATGGTATCCGGAAGGCTTAGAAACTGCAAGAATAGGTATACAGAAGTCCCTTATTAGTTTTATCCAGCACGTTGGGAATGTGTTTGCCAAACTGAGGCAACATTCTCCAGTGGAACTGAAATATACCAGGAGCAAATTTGTAATATTAGATATTTTTAAAAAGATCTTTTACCTCCCTCCTTGAATATCAACAAAGTCTGTACCAACAGAAAATTAAAACAATAGCTCTGAATTCTAAACTTTCTTTAAAAATGTCTTCTTCCCTTGTTCTTCTGGGTAGTTAATTTTTTTCTTCCTCTTAATTTTCTGAGGATATGTGAGTCAAAAATCGTAGCTAAGATTTCACTTTGGTTACTGAGGTTTACTGTTTTATAATTTGTGATTAATATCCTACAAATTAAGTCAATTAGCAGCTTTTTAATTAAAAAATCAATAAATTATATATTACATTTGAGCCAGGTCAGTATTTGTTTACCTACTATCCACTATTTGCTTAAAAGAGATGTTTCATTAATCTCAGAATAAAATTACTCCCAGTAGTCAAAATTTTTTTGGCATTTTCCTCCCTTTCTTCTAAGTGAAGGGGTATTGCTATATTGTTCATGATGGCCCAAATTCTTGGACTAAAGTGATCCTATTGCCTTGACCCCAAAGTAGGCACGTGCCATACAAGACTGGCTTAAACAACCATTTTTAAAATCAGTCTGACATAAAAATACAAAAGGATAACTTTATTAAACATTCAAATTCAAAAAGGATTACAGCATAAGACAGCAGATCAAAAGCCATGGTGTGTGTGTGTATATATATATATATAATAGTGTATACACACAAACACACAAACACACACACAATTATCTACATTTACCAAATATTATACTACACTTATCAGATTAGGTAGCTATACTGACCTGTCAATGCTCAAAAAAATGAAGTAAATATCTGTCCCTAATCTGTTTTTATAATTTATTAATCTCAGATCTACTCCTCCAGACTTATTTCCCATAGGAAGTTTGTGATGCTGTACACATCATGCTACATGCTCTACATATCATTTTGGAATGTAAATAATATATAAACTTCTATCTTAGGTCCCTTCCCACTTTGCCTCCTTCATTATCTCTTTTCCCAATCCAATAATCATTCTTCACTAAATAAGACCAACTTAGTTAAAACAGGGTATAGAAATCTGGAGGGCTCTAGATAGAGGAAAAATCTCCAGTAATATTTTCAATTCTGTATTCATTTTTCCTTTGGGCAGCTACCTAATAATATTAATATGATGTAAAAAAAAAGAAAAAAAACATACACATTCAAAAGAGAAAAGGATAAGCATTTTAGACTATTAATACTCACCTTAGTCCTAAAGGCTTTCCCTTATCAACCAATGTGTATATTATTACTTTTAAGTTCCCAACTGTAAACATAAAACATTTAATACAACACCCAGAAACTTTATGGTAAATGCCATATGATTTCCAAAGTGACTATGTTAGGTGAGGACAAAGAAAGAAAAATAAATAAGACAATTTACACAAAAATGTGTTCATGAAATACTTTTTTTAAGTGGATAAATTCAACTTTAAGTGATATTTTGCCCCACGACCAACACTTCCTTACTGTCTTACTGTTCGTAAAAGATATCCTCTAGGAAAGGAAATTATCTTTATCTATAAAACTGTTAAGAGTTCTAGCACCATTTTGAACTTTTCAAAAGGACAGAGCTTATACTCTTAAGGAATCAGTAAACTAAGTCTTTTGACTCATTTGATCCCTATCACACCCATTAATTTTAATACTTTCACCTTGAACGCATGTGCTAGGCTAAAACTACTTTTTTTTTTTTTTTTGCATATGGCAGTGAAAAATTTTAGAGAAACTAAGGTCTGATTTTACTTGTATTGATTTAACTCAAAGATTATGCTATCTGTCCAAAAAATTCTCCCAGATATTTTAGAGTAATCTTAATCTCTATTTTATAACCTGTCATGAGAGCAGATAATAACATTTTAAAATAAATTATTTATCCTATTCTGGTATCAACAAGAACATACAGCTATTATAAAAATTCTTCACCTCACAATACACAACAGTAACATTAAATGAAATACCACCATCACAAGCTCATATCTTTAAAAAATGGATGTAACAAAGCTTCTTCTGCTGTTATTCTGGAAGCTGGATTTAAATCTAGAAGTTTATCAAGCAGGTCATAAGCTTCATCAGGTACCTCATCCCAGCCTTCTAAATTGGTACTACATTCATCACAACTACTGCCACAGCCATTACTATCCCCTTTACATAATGAATTCCCTAAGTGTTGTGCCTGGGATGTTTGTATGATGTAAGAAGCTTTCTGGTCAGTCTTCTCTGAAAAGGATGGGTCATACGTACATCCTTGACTATCACTTGTTAATCTGGAAGTGTTAGAATCTCGACCCCTGAGTCTCTCACAGAGTTTCCTTAAGTCTTGTGCTGGGACTTCTTTGCTACATAATATTGATTTGCCTAAAAGAAAAAACAAAAATACATACACACATATTTCATTATATTAGTTGCATATATCAAAAGCATCTGTCATGGGAAAGAGGCAAGTCCAGCCATGTGCTTTATGAGTGTGTGTGTATATATATATATATATATATATATATATATATATGCATATACACAGAATATTAACACAGAGCACCACATGCATTTTTTTTTTTTCTGGTGGGGGTAGTGGGAATTGAACCCAGGGGTGCTTTATCACTGAGCTATATCCCCAGCCCTTTTTGTTTTTTGTTTTGAGAAAGGGTACTGCTAAATTGCTAAGGCTGCCCTTGCAATCCTCCTGCCTCAGCCTTCTGAGCCACTGGGATTAAGAGCATGCAATACGGTGTCTAGCTACGACATCCTATTTTTAAGTTGTATTTGAACTACATAATTGAAGGCCAAACCATAAAGTGGGAAATAGTAAGTAGAAAGCAGCAACTTACTGAGCTATGCCAGGTACTCACTTGACTCTGCCCACTTCTCCAGCTTTCTTTTATTCTTTTGTAATCTTTAGCTGCAGCTCCACCCTCCATCCTACCTCCCATCGTCTATGCTTTTAAGCACTCCACACCCTTGTGTGCCCAGGAGGCTCCCATATACATCTTCACCTTGCTCAAGAAGCCCCTCTGTGATGACACTCAGATGCAACTGATCATGTTAAACTTCTGTCATTTCCTGGGAAGAGTTCTATTATTACTTTTTTTTGTTTTGCCCGGCTCCACCTGCTCTACTTATTTATTTATTTATTTATTTTTTACATGTGCTCTTATTATTATTATTTTTTGCATTACAATTCTTAATACACCTTTATACCACGATTTATCATACCACTGTATACAAGATATGTTAAAAACCAAATTCACATCTTCATACATGTATTTTGTACAACAATGAGGGTCTCTCTCCTTCTACCATCCATGCAATTCCCCTTCTCTCTCCCTTTCCCTCGCATTCCTCTTCCCTGGATACATTACATTGTAACTGACAAAATGTATGTATGTCTTACTTACTAGATAATGTATTCTTTCAAGACAGGGAATGTCCTATTTATTTTTGAACCCCCAAAACCTATACAATGCCTGGTACCTGCTAGTTGCTCAGTTAATGTCTGTTAGACTGAACAAAAAGGCATTGTTCATTTGAACATCTGTATTCAAATGTCACACTCTTAGAGGTACTGGTTTTATTCAACCTGTCCTAAATGGCTGAGCTCTCTCCCTTTCTCCTCATGTTTTTCAGCACCATTCACTTGTTAGTAAACATTTACTTTCTTGCCCTCATTAGAGAGGGTATTTAAGCTCTATAAAAACAGAAACTCACAACAGTACCTGGCATATAAAGTCCCAATAATGTTTCTCAATGAATTAATAAGCAAATTAGATCTCAAGTTTCTAAAACATAAATGTATTTATAAAATAATTTACCATCAGCTTATTATCAGACACAGGGAAACATAAGTTACGCACACAAATAGGTAACTGTATGCTAATTGCTAATTTCCTTATTAAACAGAAATGTGGCTCTAAATGATTAGCATAACATTTAGATCTCTTTCTGGAGTATGCAGATTATAAACAAAGCAATTTGGATGAAGTTACCTTTACATATTCTGAGACTGATGTAATAGGGCAGGAAAAAGTGGGGAGGATGACCCCAAGGAAAAACAAAAGGAAACAAATGACTACCAGCTAAGTGTGGTGAGGACACCACAGGCCAATTCTTCTTTACTTTTAAATCTATCATTATCTCTAGAAAATTCTAGCCAGAGGAGAATAGTCACATAGTTTTGATTTATTAGCTTGCTCTCAAGTCATGAAATAAAAATAGTATATAGAACATCCCAAGCAGTACAATATGCTTAAATTATTTTTGTACATGACTAAAGAGTACATTTAAACTATTCAGGGAAAATAATATACACTAGTACATTCAATCAAAATGCATTTTGTTACAGACTGCTATCTGTCAGGCATTTGTTTTAGCTCAAAGTTTTCTTTTGAAATTATTCAACAGAATTCAATGAGTATTTAATGATGACCTAAAATGGGGCCAGGTCTAAAGCTGAGGATAATAGGGTAGGTTATATATAAGAGAAGCAGAGGTACACTCATTGCTATCTCAGGCAAGTCATCTCTTTATGTTCTAAAGGAGAACATAGTTTTGTGTATTTAAATTTTGAGCTTTGAGTCAGCTCAAAGTTATAAAATGCTCTAAAAACTAAAAAGTTATGCTTAAAAAAACAAGTACCATAGAACATTATTATTTTTTAAAATGAGAACAATATAAATTTCTAAGAAGCCCTTGTGTGATATCTGATATTTGCTCTGAAGTATTTTTGTGTCAGATATACTTTAATTTGTGGCTCTCATTACATCTTTGACTATCAATGGGGGAAGAGTCAAGCTCAACAAAATGTTTTAGTGCTGGCTGATAAACTTTATGTTCATAAACTTCTCTTAAAGTTATTTAATAGTAGTTAAATGTTTTCTTAACTAGTTAAGCATAAACATAATCATGTTTATTACAATGTAATACCAGTTTCAAGATAATTATCTTATTTTACATTCACAGTCATTTTTTCCTTATATGTATGCATTATTTCATCTTATTATCTTCAAATAATTTTTTCTTATAATAGGTAGAAGAAAGGTACAACATGTGAATTGACTTGGAGGCAGAGATAATTTTTGGCAAGCCTTTATTATGAAACTTTCCTAAAATTCACCACTAAGTTTTCTTATGGACTAGACCATAGCACTGGTGCCTAAGCAAGAGGCAATGATTTTTATGGTGGTTGACCAGAAGTGATTTACAGTCAAAATCATTTGTTTTCAAACTAACAAGCCCGGAGCCTTTTTCAGTATATTTTTCTGAATTATATTCTCAGAATGGCACAGCATTTTGGGCATATGAATATCTTCAAACTTCTCAGATAATTCTGATTTGCACTGTTGGTTAAGACCCACCGATCCTGGGACTGAGCACATGGCAGCCCAGTTACTCTTGATGTAGGCTGATTAAAACATTGTCCATAGGGGTGTTCCATATTGTATGGTGCAAGCTGACTTAATCAGACCCTCTCCTTGGAAAGTATCAAGTCTAATTGTGCTTAGAGAATAAATTCAAGGTGGGCATTTGAATTCATGTTGTTGGACAGAGAGAAGCTGAGAGAATTCTCATGTGTCCTATAAAGTAAACTGTATATCCCAGTCTTGAAGAACCTTTGTGGAAATGACTTCCTATGTCCTATGTCCGATACACGCTTACAAAAATACTCCATCTGAAAAGGTGTTCTATTCATTTCACTTCTCTGCTACCCTACCCCTCAAAACCTGAATACTAACACACATTTCTCTTCTCTTTCAAACTATAGTCCTTATTAGGCTGTATTATAATTCTTTACTTATTATTCTAAAATCAATTAAGGAGAGAACATTCTTAGTACCATGTAGAACATCTGGTAAATATTTATGTAATAAAAGTCACTAAAGTAGTTTTTATTCCTTATTCTCTTGTTTAAGATTATAAAGCTGAGCTCTAAATACTGGAGTAGTTTAGTACTCTATAATTAGTAAGAGCAAATGATTACATGTAATGAGGAGAAGAGATGATAAATTATTTTCTTACGTAAATGCAATGTATTTCCAAGCAATTAAGAATTTCCTACCTATGAATAGATATATTTATAAACATTGAATATGTTTATTTGTAAAGAGAATTTTATGTTTGCAGCAAATAATCAAAGGCATCTGTTTTGTTCTATAATATAAAACTGCTTACCAAAAGTTTCTGCAGCCTGGATAGTTTCCCTGGATCCCCGAATTGTCATAATTTGAGCCAGTGCAGTTAAGTCATCACTTGCTTTATAAAATGGATATCGTCCACTGAGCAAAGAAAGGAATATGACACCTGCAGACCACATGTCAATTGCTGTAACAGAAAACAAACTTTAAAATAAATTCCAAATCTATAATTTCATCATTTATATAAAATAGTTCTAATCCTTTACTGTTCATTAAAATCATCTTGGGAGCCTTAAAAAATTCAGATGCCAAGGCTTAATCCCTCAGAGATTTTGATCAGTCTAGAGTTAGGTATTTTTAAAAAGATGCCCCAGGTGACTGTAATGTATACCCAGGATCCCTGACTCAACATCCTTGCTAAAAAATACAATGTTTTCTTCCTGGAACAATATGTTGGAAAGTTAAAAGGATATTTCATCATTAGAAAATTCTTAAGTAAACATACATTGTATAAGATCAAAAGAAACCAAAAATAGCTCTGTGGAAAAAAATCTGGGATGCCTCTCAAAAGCCTATACTACAGTAATGTTTTTTCATTCTAGTGAAAAGTACTGAACATTAGAAGCTCTTCTTCAGCCAGATGTTAACATCAACTACTATAGAAACTTTCATCTCTGGAATTCTGGCAGTTAAGATTAAGACTAGTTCAGCTTTAGCCATAGGTTCAATACACAGCACCACCTAAAACAAAACAAAACAAAACACATCCAGCTCAGCTTCATGTTAAAAAGCTCACTTTTCTCTGAATTGTTCAATTTTTAGTATTATCAACTTATTGCTCTCTATTCCCTTGGCCACTGATCATTTGCCTTTCTTAGTTCTATTTATATCTTTAACTACTCCTTCAATGTTTGTGCCAAGGCTTCAGTGCCAAGGTTCCTCAGAATTCCAATCTATTCCTCTGTTATATTCTCCCTTATTGTTTCATCCATCATACAGCTTCAACTACCACTTATTTAATGATGATATACTGTATTTCCAGCCCAGCTCCTTCCCTGAACTTCAGACTTAACTTTTATTCTGCTAGATGTCTGGAAATGCCACAAAAATCTCAAACCAAATTATGCTGCATTCCAACGTTACCTTCCTTTATAAACCAGTTACCTTTCCTTTATTCTCCATATTGGTTACTGACAGTACCAAAGTCCTCAAGTTAGTAATCTGGTCAACATCCTGAATGCCTCCCACGCCCCCACCCCCGACAGCTCACCTCCCCACACCAAATTCAACATTCAATTTCCTCTCAAGTCTGGTCTTTCCAATCCTTCATTTTTCTTTTCATTTCTTGTACCAAGTTTCCCTTTCATATTTTCATCATCTTTTACTGAAGAGCCTCTAAAATCTATTTCTCTGTACACCTGCCTGAATACAATATTACCATCTCTTTCCCTTGAACAGCTTTCTATATTATAAAACCCAAGCTGTTTAAAAGTGTGATCTGACCTTGTATACCTCTTTATAGGTTTATTTCTAACCATTTCTCATCTTGTATCTTATATTTAGCAATACTAAACTTTTATAGTTTCCTTTATGGCTAGACTATGCTGTTTCAGTTCCTCAGTTCACACCTCAACTCTAATCCTTTACCTCAATTCAGAGTCTTATCTCAGAGGTCATCTCTTCCATTAACTTCCTTTCATAATCCCTTTGAGTTAAAATAAATACCTCTGAAATACTTTGAATAAGGCTTTATCATCATGCTCAACACATTATTTTATAATTATTTGAGAATGTGTACTAACCAGAGGGTGAGCGGTCTCATTATTTTTGCATCATTAGCAAGCACAGAACAGACATACAATGAATGAATGCATTATTTCAAAGCCTATAATCCAAGTGAATAACAGGGTTCATCTATTCATTCAACAAAATGTTTCCTGGTTTCTAGCTCCATAACAACATTTTTTTAAAAAATTATAATTATTAGCACTTATTAACTGCACCAAATAATGGGTTTCACTGTAACAATTTCAAATATGTGTATAAGGTACTTTGATTGTATCCACTCTATTACCCTCTTTCCCCCATCCCCCTAGTCACCCTCTCCCTCCCCAGTAGTCAGTCCCCCTTCTACTTTTACATGCCAACTTTAGATTTTCTTTATTCCTTTAAAAAAAATTTAACAGCTATTATTATTGTTTTCATAATAACAAAAAATAATTTTAATCAAACACAATTTTACCTGCACCACAGAAAACTTTTGAGGTATTAAGTAAGCAGATCTAAAGTTGGCAAAAAATTCAACACAATTTTCCCCCAAGAGTGACAAAATACACTGTATGTTTTCTTTTTTTAAAACAACATTCGGATGAGAAACTTTCATAAGAATGGCATTATCTCAAAAATGGGAATGTCCCATTGCTAGAACTACTTAATAATTTAATTAAAGCAGGAGAGTTCAATATTAGTCATACAGAAAGATCATAAAATATATCTAAACAATTCATTTGAACATACCTGTATTTCCAGTACAACATACCTGTAGTTTGATTAGGGCACTTTGTCAATACCTCTGGTGCTCTGAATCCTGGTGTACCTGCCCTAGGGGCAACCTGCTGACGCCTTAAGATAAAGAAATAAAATTTCTCTAGTTACATTAAGCTATTTAAGTACAAATAATAGTATTTGTTAATTTGTTAGTTCACAGTGAATTTTGCCTTGATACTGACGTATTTATTAAAAGCAAATGATAACCTAGTGTGATGAGCATCCTTATTTTGCCTCTACTGGTCACCCCAACTCCTCCTGAGTTCTCTGGAGGAGTTATTATTCCAGAAGGATCTTAAGGTAATTTCCAAGCATGAAAAGATGGTAGTTGATATAAGCCATAATAGAAAAATAGATCACAAAAGGAATTTGTATGAAAATTCATTTGTTTGGGGATGATTAATTATCAACGTACTTACTCAACTATATACTTGAGTTAATCAGGAAATATTCTACAAAAGTCAAGTCTTAAAGGAAAGGGAGAAATTTATGAAGCAAAGAGCTGCAGGTGTGAGCAAGAAAGGAGCTCTATTATTTGTACCCGATTATTCCACACAGGCAGAAAGAAACAGAGAAAACAGAAAAGATGACATTAGCAAGCAAAATGTACAATTCAAATTTCTAAAAAAGTTACTCTCTATCTCCTCATACTTGCAATAAAAGAGCAAATGTGTTTCTCAAAGAGCATATGCATGTTAAATGAATAATATGTGACAATAGTTATCATTTGCTCTTCAAGGTTTTGTTCTACATCAATGTCTGTGTAGTTCATAGATCTGTTATTCCTTTCACTCAGTAAATCAACTGTCCACCAAAATTAATGCAATTTCTAATCTTGTCTAACAGCATGCTGGTGATTTTATAGTGCCATCACAACGCATTACCTTGAAAGGCAAATACTGCAAACTTTATCTGTTGCATAGCAGTCACAGGTCAGGTTAGCTGGGCAAGAACTTGCAGTTTTCTTTATTACACCACTATTCATAACTTTTGTAGAAACTGGCTTCTTTTTTGTTGGTAATTTTCTTGATATTACATCCATAGTCTTTGATTGCTTTACAAGCTACAAAAGAAAAGTTCATATTTTCTATTTTCATGACATTTAACATGATGCCTTCATAAGCTAGTATGGCAGAAAGCAACAGCAAAAACACAATTATTTTTGTGGTGCTAGGGATCAAACACAGGGCCTTGCACAAATGAGGCAAGCACCTTACCACTGAGCTATCACTCCAGTTCCAGCCTAATTAGAACTTTCAAAAATGGCTGAATTCTGTTGGACTATAAATAAAAGTTTAAGGTCTTTTTCTGTTGAATAAACTTAAGTTTACTAATTAATTTGGTAAATATTTGACTTTATTAGAACTTCTCCCAATATATTACACAAATATAACAGTTATGTTCTAGTGTCTAACTCCATTTCAGAACTGTAAACTGCACATTTACCGTGGCTAAAATCAGAGTTTTAATTTGTTGCTCAAGCTATCTAGCTATCACAAATCAATTTAAAATCATCTAACACTGAAAACAATTTTGTTACCTTTATAACCTTCTTTACACTATCAACTATGTGTTAGAACTCTGTTAGGCATTTGGAAGTCACATTCTAGCAATGATGACAGAAAAAGTCTCAATGTTCCAAATGTTTTTATAGGGAAAGAATAATAAGAAGCAAAAATGATGAAAAATTCCACCAGAAATGTTCAGAAAAAAAATTAGAGAAAATAAAATTTTGACTGAATGCTCAAAGCAGTAAAAACTTCTGCCAAAGCCAAACTTTACGTAATAAACACTAATCTAGTCATTACCTAAATTTTCCTCAGTGTATGACTGACTGACCATTGCACTATTAAGCTACATTACTTACTTTCACTGCAGGGCTCTCATGTGAAATGGAACTGTGTATATTGAAATTTCTTTCTCCAAAAACAGAGCGCTGGACAGAAAGGCCTACAGATCCCTCCTACAATACCAACAAAAACAAGGAAAATAAGGATTATATCTGTAACACTTTCTGCCAGCTGTACTCTGCCATAGTTTTGAAAGAGTTAAATGACATGAAATAAAAACAGCTGCATCCAAGACATTCTCAGGCATCAAAACACTCTGTGAAAGGAGAAAATAGTCTAGACAAAACTCTTCAGACCCATACAATGTTATCATAGCCCACAAATATATATATATATATATATATAACTAAAAATCTCAAAAACCACCTGCATGTCACATTTTGCTGTGCAGCTAAAATGGAGATAGACACTTCAGAATCTTTTTCCTCTGACTAATGCTTTCTTTTAAAAAGGATGATTATACTGAACTTTATAACACGCAAAGAAAATCTATTATTTTCCATTTTATCATATAATTTAATTTGTAATATATAATGATAAAGATATTATAAATCAACTAAGTAAAAAATTTCAGTGTCAAAATAGTAAGTAAAATGATTCAGCACAGACCTTAGTAAAAATCTAACCAACTGAATACACATAACCAATGTTAAAAGAAAAAAAAAAAAAAAAGCTTTCTTTTTAACCGCAGGTACTAGTATTATATCTCCCCCTGTTGGATATAGGAGTACATTTCCAAAATAGTGATAGTACTTAAAAAAAATATAAAAAGGTAGAACCTTTCCATCTTTTCCTTGTTTCAACTGAATTTGTGCATTTGTGTAGGGTCTTTTGACAGAAGTTTTTGCAGTGGATTGCTGATCCAGTTCCTTAGGTGCTGAGCCACTCAATGAAATCTTGTTTGAAGTGATTACATTAGATTTGTTTTGTGAACAACTTTCATGCTGAGTTTCAGACTGGACAAATTTGAGAAGCTCTATTTTCGTATCATGGGTTCCTTGAGCCAAACCAAAGTCTACCAAGGCATACCTAAGAAACAAAATTAAGCACTTTTACTTTTATTTAACAATTAAAGTTGAGTAACACTGTAATACTCAAACCACACTCACATAGAAACTAGTTCTTTTTAGGAACAATTAAGAATTTTAAATATTCCTGAAAAAAAGAAAAAAAATATTTCCAAAGTAAAGATGTAACAGCTAATTAAGATTAAAAATTAAGGAATGATATCCCTCAATTCCTTAATCATTCTTCTCTCTTTTTTTTCCATGGCCTATGTTGATAAGACAGAAGAGGAATGCATAATATAGTGAAACACTTTGACAGTGGAAGAGATGGCATCATAGCAGATAATTTAATTAGAAAGTTAAGGAAATCAAAGACCAATGTCAAGGACATAAAAGCCCAAGAAAGAATTATAGTTTTCATCTCCTTACTATATTTAATATAATATAGTTATTTTCAGCTTATAACGCCTCTGTATATAATCAAAATATATATGGAAACAGAACTTTGGTGTTGAACCAGGAAATTGGCTATCATGCCATCCAATTCTCTCATTTAGTAGCAAAAAAAATGAAGCCAAAAGATGACAGACATATGCAAGGGCAAAAAGCACTAAAATTCTATGTCTGTCTTAATTAAGTGCTGTTTCTGTTGGTGTATCTAATGATGGGCATTGCTTTAAGAATATAATTTTATTTTCTTCATTGCATCTCTTTTCCTCAATCAATAAAAATTTTATACAGAAATAATTTGCACTTAGCTGTTGCAGTATGTTCTGTCTAAGAGAATGACTCCATAACACAAATTCACTTAAGCAGAAATATTTTCTGAAAATTCTTCATACTTACTTTTTCAAGCGCCTATTATATAAAAAATTGCTGGGTTTGACATCACGGTGAACAATACCAAACTGATGAATGCGTTTCAAAGCTTTGAACAGATTAAACATATATTCCCGTACTTCTTGAAATGAAAGAGAATTCAAAATGTCCTAAAATAAGTTATAAATGAGATCATAAAATTATTTTCAATTAAACATTTAGCTAGTAAAAATTCAAGAAATATTAAAAACCTACCAAAAAGGACTCATGCTCCAGATACGGCATAGCAATAACCACATGATCGTTTTTCCTAAAGCAGTATTTAACTCCCATGACATTGTCTTGCCCCCTAGTGAAAAAAAGCGCAAAACAGACTTTAAAGGAAAGGTTAAAATGAATTGGAACTTTATGCTTCTTTATTTTTTTGGTGGTGCTGAGCATTAAACCCAGGGGTTTGTGCATGTTAGGCAAGGACTCTACCACTGAATTACATCCTCAGTCTTATTCCTCTTTTTTAAAAAATGTCATTTTAACAATGCATACACACTGCCAGGAAACTGGCTTAAAATCATGATATAAAATAATATAAACATTTAACTGACTTATATAAAAGAAAATTTTCTTTTAAAACAAAAATAGTAACAGTTATGAGGCTGGTGCTCAATAATAATTCAAGGGTGATATAATTCTAATTTCAACCAAATTGGCAGAATGAGAAGGAAAAGATGAACAAGATGAGTAGCAGGTAAGATGATAACAGTAATCAGATTTTAAAAGTAACTATAGGGAACATTTACTGAACATTCACTATATGCCAAGCTCTAAGGACTTCACACCTATCAGTAAACTCAATCTCAGGAAACTGCTATTATTCCCCTCAATACACCTTTTTTGTTTTTCCTGATGAGGTAACTAGAGTACGGAGAGATTATGGAACTTCTCCAAAGTCACTGATTAGAGCCACACTTTGAAAGCAGTTTGCTCTGGATTTATGCTCTTAATCACTATACTATATTGCTTCATAAAAGGCAAAAAAAATGAGGTAAAGCCGATTTCCATGGTTTTGGACCTGAGTAAAACAATGTGCATAGCAACAAAACAAGCAGGAAAATCACACAAGAAAGCATCTAAAACCAGGACTTCATCATTTTGATAGAGATTTCTAGATACAAAGATTAAATATTTAAGTGGGAAGTCAAGGGAGAAGTCAGTGAAAGTACCTATAGAAGTGTTATCTAATTCTGTGAAAGTTTACATAAAAGAAAACTGAGTCTTGGAATAAAACCTCTAAGTTGATAAGGACAATGAGGATGACGAAACAAAATGAGGGGTTTTGAACAAAGAGATAATCAGCTTGGAAGTCAAAGAGAATAAGGATTGAGGGAAGGCTTTTAGTTTAATAATGAGGAATTAATTAAGAGAGTAATTTAGGTGGAAAGGAAAAAGCAAAACTGGAGATAGGGAAAGAAAATAGGATTCTATGCAGTATCACTAGAAGTGGAGCACCAAGACAATTTGCCTAACTGCATTGCAAGATCAGATGAAGACATTTTTAGCATGTACTTGCTGAAGTTCAGAGAAAGAAAAAGTGGTAGAGGGAGATAAAGTATAGAAAAAGAAATGATCACATCTAGGGAGGGGACTAAAATACACACAATTATGCCTTGGAGAGGCTATCTCATCTTCTATAATAAACAGAAGAGTAAAACAAGGAAATAGGTTCATTCAGTAAATATTTAGTGGGTAATGTTATCTGCTAGACACTATGTTAAACATTAGGTATGCAATTGTGAATAAAATTAACACAATTTCTGTCTTCACAGAGTTTACTATTTAGTGGATATACAAATAAACAAGGTAAGAAACAATGACAGATTACCATAAGGTCTTCAAAAGAACCCAAAAGGTATGTGACAATACTTTAAACATCACTCCGAATGCTGTGTAAGGATGAGATCAATAGGGTAGGAGAAGCCAGCTATATTAGTAGTCTAAGTCTGGACAGAGGTAGTGGCAGCAAAGACAGAAATGAGTAAGTACAAAAAATATATCTTGGAAGCAAAATGACCAAGATGAACGTGTTTCAGGAAAGAAATGAAGAAACTGAGGATAATCTCCATGTTTCTGGCTTGAGTAACAGTAGATGGGTGGTACCATTTGCAGAGATGGGTAGCTGAGAATATTTATTATGGTGGGGGTTTTCTGGCTGGGGAAGGTGAATTAAAATTTAGTTTTGGGCATATAAAATATGAGATTTATCAGCCACCTCATAGGCAGATGTGTGTATCCGTAGTTAAGAAAAAAGGCCTGAGGCTAGATATATACTTTTGAGAATCATTACTATAAGCCATATGGAATTGCAGGATACTAAGAAAAGTATTAAAAAAAAAAAAGAAAATCCAGGATCAAGCATTGAGGAATTCCAGTATTTAGGTGTTAAGTCAAAGAGGAAGAGGAGGGCTGGGGATGTGGCTCAAGCGATAGCACACTCGCCTGGCATGCGTGAGGCCCGGGTTCGATCCTCAGCATCACATACAAAGATGTTGTGTCCGCCGAAAACTAAAAAATAAATATTAAAATTAAAAAAAAAAAAAAAGAGGAAGAGGAAAAGCTGGAAAGGATACTGAAAAAAAAAAAAAAAAAAGGAGATGTGGCAGTACAAAAGTCAAAAGATGAAGGTTCAAATCAACTGTTAATATCTACAACGAAAATTATAAAACACTAGTGAAAGAAACTAAAGAGGATACAAAAACAAGGAAAGACAGCCATGGAAGAATTACTATTATTATTAAAACATTCATACTATCTCAAGTAACCTACAGATTCAATGCAATCCTCATCAAGATACCAATGGTTGGTCTGGGGTTGTGGCTTAGCAGTAGAGCACTTGCCTTGTACGTTCGAGGCCCTGGGTTCAATCCTCAGCACCATATAAAAATAAATAAATAAAATAGAGGTATTGTGTCCAACTACAACTAAAAAAAAAAAATATTCAAAAGAATACCAATGGCATACTGGAAACAAAATTCCAAACTTCTTATGAAACCAAGAGATCCCAAATAGCCAAAGAATCTTAAGCAAAAAGAACAAAGCTGGAAGAATCATGACACCTCATCTCAAAACATGTAACCAAAACAGAGTGCTACTAGCATAACAAGACTAATGGAACAGAACAGAGAACCCAAAAATAAATCCACACATCAACAGGTGATCTTCAACACAGGCACCAAAAACATACACTGGAGAAATGACAATCTTTTCAATAAATGGCACTGAGGAAATTGAATATCCATGTACAGAAAATGAAAATAGGCCTCTATCTCTCACCATATACAAAAAATAGACTCAAAATAGATCAAAACACCTAAGTGTAAGAACTACAACTGAAAAATTACTAGAGGAAAACACAGAAGAAACTCTTTAAGATATTAGTATAATATCAGGCTATGAGGTTTTACTCCCCTCCTCCCTTTGAACAAGACCCCCAAAGCAAACACTGACAAATGGGATTACATCAAATTAAGAAATTTCTGCTCAGCAACAGAAAGAATTTACAGAGTAAAGAGACAACCTACAGAATGGGGTAAAATACATGAAAACTATTCACCCAGCAAGGAATTAGTATTCACAATATATAATGAACTGAAAAAAAATCCAACAGCAAAATACCTAAATACTATGATTAAAAATCAGGAAAATGATCTGAATAGACATTTCTCAAAATAAAATATACAAATGGCCAACAATATATGCAAACATGCTCAACACTAGCCACCATGAGGGAAATGCAAATCAAACCACAAGACACCACTAGAATGGCTGTAATCCCAAAGAGAAAAATAACAAGTGCTGGTTGTTATGAGAAAAGGAGCAACTCTTACATACTGTTGGTGACAATGTTAAATTAGGACAGTCATTATGGAAAAGAGGCTGAAGGTTCCTCAAAAAACTAACAATAGAAGCACCATACAATTTAGCAATCCTACTATGGGTATATATCCAAAGGAAATAAAATCTTTATATGAAAGAAATACTTTACTCTTGTGCTTATTTGCAGCACTATTCACAATAACTAAGCTATGGAATCAGCCATGGTGTCCATCAACAAATAAATGAAGAAAATGCAATATATATACATACACACACATACACACACACACAATGGAATATTACTCAGCCATAAAAACTGACATTCTGTCCTTTGCAGGAATATGGAGGGCACTGGAGGATATTGAGGATATTAAGTGAAATAAATTAAGCACAGAAAGACAAATACCACACAATTTCACACATAAGTGGAAGCTAATAAAGTTAATCTCACAGAAATAGGAAGTAGAAAAGAAATTACTATAGGATAGGAAGGTTGAGGGCATGGGGAATAGAAGGAGTTTGGATAATAAGTATCAAAGTACAGTTAGGAGGAATACTTTCTAGTGTTCTACAGTACAGTAAGTTGACTGAAGTTTACAGTAATGTATTATACATTTTATAAAGAACCAGAAGAAATGAGTTCCAAAGTTCCCAACACATAAAAATGATAAATAAGGAGACAGAAATGCTAATTACCCTTATCTGATCATTACACATTAAATATATGTTTCAAATTATCATACTGTACCCCATAAATGTCCACAATTATCTTGTGTCCAAAAAAAAGTCAATCACATTAAATGATATTTGTAGTCATGGTTGACTGTTACTAAAGTAGTTTCAGTTCAACTAAAAGGGAGAAACACACTAGGGGTGTAGTGAAGGGAAATTGTAAAAGTAAAAACAGTATGTGTAGACTATTTTTGAGAGAACAAAGAAATTAAGGAGCAGCTGGAAGAAGGACCACAAATCAGGAGGCATAACATACTAACTACATCATGTCTACATGATGACAGAAATGAACTAGCATTTTTTCATATATTTGTTGATTGATTGTATTTCTTCTTCTGAGAAGCACTTGTTCAGTTCCTTGGCCCATTTATTGATTGGGTTATTTGGGTTTTTTTGGTGTTAAGATTTTTTTGAGTTTTTTTGAGCTCTTTATGTATTCTAGAGATTAGTACTCTATGTGATGTGTGTGTGGTAAGAATTTGTTCCCAATTATTAGGCTCTCTATACACTTCACTGATTGTTTCTTTTGCTGAGAAGTGTTTTAGTTTGAATCCATCTCATTTATTGATTCTTGATATTAATTCTTATGCTATAGGAGTCTTATTAAGGAGGATGGGGCCTAATCCAACATGATGGAGATTTGGGCCTACTTTTTCTTCTAATAAATGCAGTATCTCTGGTTTAATTTCTAGGTCTTAATCCACTTTGAGTTTTATGTGTGGTGAGAGATAGGAGTTTAATTTCATTTTGTTGCATATGGATTTCCAGTTTTCCCAGCACTATTTGTTGAAGAAACTATCTTTTCTCCAATGTACATTCTTGGTGCCTTTTTCAAAGTGTAATCATATGGGTTAGTCTCTGAGTCCTCTATTCTGTACCATTGGTCTACAAGTCTATTTTAGTGCCAATACCATGAGCAATTAGAGAAATGCAAATCAAAACTACTCTAAGATTTCATCTCACTCCCAGAATGGCAGCTATTAAGAATACAAACATCAGTTAAGTGTTGGCAAGGATGTGGGAAAAAAGGCACACTCATATATTGCTGGTGGGACTACAAATTGTGCAGACAATATGGAAAGCAGTATGGAGAATCCTTGGAAAACTGGGAATGGAAACACCATTTGACCCAGCTATCCCACTCCTCAGTCTATACCCAAAGGACTTAAAAACAGAAACACAGCCACATCAGTGTTTATAGCAGCACAATTCACAATAGCTAAACTGTGGAACCAACCCTGATGCCCTTCAGTAGATGAATGGATAAAGAAAATGTGGTATATATACACAATGAATTATTCAGCATTGAAACAGAATAAAATCATGGCGTTTGCAGGTAAATGGATGGAGCTGGAGAATATAATGATAAGTGAAATTAGTCAATCCCAAAAAATCAAATGCTGAATGATTTCTCTGATTTAAGGATGCTGATTCATAATATGCTGCAAGGGGCGGGGGGATGGAAGGATTAAATGAACTCTAGATAGGGCAAAGGGGAAAAGGGGAGGGAGGGCAAGGGAAGGGGCACAGGAATAGGAAAGATGGTGGAATGTGATGGTTTTCATTACTCTAAGTACATGTATAAAGACACAAAAGATGTGACTCTACTCTGTATACAACCAGAGATATGAAAAATTGTGCTCTATATGTATAATATGAATTGTAATGCACTCTGTTGTCATATATAATAAAAAAAATTTTTAAATTTTAAAAAATAAACTAAGTTAAAAATTAACAAAATTAAAAAAAGAAAAGAAATGAACTAGCAGAGGAGAAACCAAGAAGAAAGACATGGAAAATATTCTGTACCAATGTTACAGAACAGAGGACACAGAGACTGACCCACATAATTATAGTTATAACTGTAATTGTGAAGATAAGAAAAATTAGTTCTTCATACTAAAAAACAATCTAGACCATGGAACTCAAGATTTATGATTTGGGAGCTGGGGATGTGGCTCAAGCGGTAGCGCGCTCGCCTGGCATGCGTGCGGCCCGGGTTCGATCCTCAGCACCACATACAAACAAAGATATTGTGTCCGTCGATAACTAAAAAATAAATATTAAAATTCTCTCTCTCTCCTCTCTCTCTCTCTCTAAAAAAAAAAAAAAGATTTATGATTTGGCAGGAAGGTTACAAAAAAGTGGTACAAGAACAGGAAGTCAAGCTGGGCCTCAAGAAATCCACTCTAAAAGAATATAAATTTAACCAATCATTGTAAGGTTAGAGACAAAGTATTTGCAAACTGCAAACAAGTGAGTGAAAAATACATTCAGTTCATGCATAATCTCTAATTCCCAATAAGCATATACTTTAAAATATTATAAATTATATACAGCCCAATCAATGAAAGTATCTTAAAATTGCCTACCCAGCCACTGTTAAACACTGCAGTTCAGCTGCAATTCTTACAGGATGACTTGTTGGAATTAAGTGTTTTAGAGCAATTTTCTCTTCAGGTCCTACTTGTAACTGTGCTGTGGCCAAATAAACAGAGCTGAATGTGCCTGTAAAATAATTTATTAAGTTTTAAATATCTCACTTTTTAAAATGTTAATGAAATGATACTATTTATAGATGAAGAAACTTTGAATGGCATAATATATTAAAACAGGACTGTTCATTTTACTGTAAATATTTATGTTTTCACACTTTACAGGAGGGAAAAAAGAGAAAAGCTGTTACCATAATAATATTACCATGGTCTTAATAGTTTTAAAATAGGGTATTTTCAACAAATAATAATGAAAACTTAGATTATGCAAAGAAAACAGATGGAGGAAAAACTTGTAAAGGTAATAAAATATATCTCTAAATTACCTTCTCCAATTTTGTCCTTTATTTTAAACACATTACTAAGCTGTGGTACAGCTTCATACAGCTTCTCAATATCTTTTTTAACACCTACCAAGGAAAAGAGAAAGTATAAATAATACAATTAACAAGAGCTCTTTTACAGTTTCTCAACTTAAAAAAATAAAATAAAATGTAATTAATCACAAATGTTTTAATGAATCTTAAAATTGTAAGAATATTGAAAACTCCATCCAACTGCTACTACCCACATACACCTATTTTAGCTAATGGACAAAAAGATAGTCTCAGATTATAAATAGCAAATTTCTACTACACTGGAATTACACACTAATAACTACATTGCTATTGCATATTTGTCTTTTAAATGAAGAAGCTAATTTTTTATTCGTTTCTTTTTTAAAATTAAATTATTTATTTATTCTAATTTGTTATACATGATGGCATAATGCAATTCATTTCATATTACACATATAGAGCACAATTTTTCAAGTCACTGATTATACACAAAGTATTTTCACACCATTCTTGTCTTCATACATGTACTTAGGGTAATAATGTCTAACACATTCCACCATCATTCCTACCCCTTTAACCCCTCCCTCCCCCTCCCCCATCTTCATTATGAGTCAGCATCCTCATTAAAAAAAAAAACTACTTTTGGTTTTTTGGGATTGGCTAATTTCACTTAGCATTATATTCTCCAACTCCATCCATTTACCTTCAAATGCCATGATTTTATTCTCTCTTAATGCTAAGTAATATTCCATTGTGTATATATGCCACATTTTATTTATCCATTCATCTACTGAAGGGCATCTAGGTTGGTTCCAGAGTTTAGCTATTGTGAATTGTGCTGCTATAAACATTGATATGGCTGTGTCCCTGTAGTATTCTGTTTTTAAGTCACTGTGGTGTGCATCTGTACTCCCACCTACTTGGGAGGCTGAGGCAGGAGGATCACTTAAGCCTAGGAGTTTGAAACCAGCGAGCCTGGGCATATAGTGAGACCCTATCTCTTAAAAAAGAAACACAGCTATGCCCCATCTCACTACATGTGAAAGTGACTATGAAAGAAGTAGGCCAGATTTCAGTACATTTAAAGTTATGTCCAAAGGTTAGTTTTTGTCACGATTACCAGGATCTCAAACAGGAAATTATAATGTCTAACTCTGCCAAAATTCAAGGTAGCTATCACATAAACTTAGTTTTTACCCTAGTTAATTTTATTTTGTAGTTTTCTTATAAATGGTCTAAAGATTGCCTGTTTTGCAGAGGTACTAATTTAAGAACACACAACCTGGGTTAATTTAAGATAAGGAGTTATCACCTACAGGAGAGAGATAGACATTAAAGCCCAGTACTCTTAGTATAAGGCTGTTGAAACTTATTTGCTGGATGTTTAAGATTAAGTTTTAAAATTAAAGTTAAATTAAAGGGCCAAGAAAACCAATATTTGGCTCTTGCCCTCTGAGTCAGTCTGAATCAGGGAATAGGGGACTTCTCCAAAGAGCTTTGCAACTCTGGGCCACATAACCTCCTGAATAGATCAGGGAGATTAATGAGATGGCTGGAGGACAAAAAGCCAATCAGTACATTTGCTATGAAGAGGAGGGTCATCAGAAAACGGAGATATCCCTGATGCTTCCGAGGGAAGCCATATTGTCGAGCAAGGCCTGGACCCATCCTAGCGCAAATGGTACTAGCAGAACTGAGAAGCTGCTGTAAGTTCCCCGAGGACTCCCAGAGAAACTCTGCTGACTCTTAACAATAGATAGAAACAAAAGTCAGTTTGACTTGCTTCATCTTAAACATTTAGCAAAGACAGTCAAAGCCAAAACACAGCTATTCCTGGGCATTTTAAATAAGAATAATAGTTAAATGTAACTTCCAAAAATAAGTAAACTGGAGGCTGCAAAAGAGATTCTTAGGTAGGAATGCCTGATAACTATCAAAAGAAACTACCAGAGTAGTTTTTAGTTTGAGGCCTACAGATATTCCTAACCTACACAGGTAGGCTTAATGTTTGCTAGTATAGTTATCCAGCCCTAAGTAACAGAATTAAAGATTTCTCTATTAGACACAGAGGTCATACTAATAAAAGGATTTTGCAAGATCAGATGATATTAAATTATTAAACTGTGTCTTAAGGGGAAGGACATCCGTAACCCTAAAAGTTAAATGTCATGTTTACAGTCCTGGTAACTGGAAATGTTAAAGCCTGGTGAGGGAACTTCTGTACAGTGACATGTTCCAGCTGCTGCAACACTTATTCAGTACTCATGGTTTTTGTTTCTCTCATAGAAGCACCCATCCCCAGATGACAACCTGTTTTTCCCCAACCAGACTTCAAATGGAACTGACTTCTAAAAGGGAACTCACGTGGCCCCCCCACATCTTCAAGCCCCCTCATGTTCGACACCCCTTTTTCAGCTCTGAAGCAGCCAGAACGAGTTGTCACCCCTTCTCCACACACTAATAAAGTTTCTAAAATTAGGGGGGGAAACAAAGCCAGAAATGGATAGGCAATGTAGATAGGTAAATCGAGTCAGGTTGGATCTAGGAGGCCAATTTTAAGTGAGTTTGGGAAGTTGAAGACTGTCCCCTGAGGATTACTGTTTACCAAGATGTAGAGCCTGCCCAAATAGGCCCCCAACTGAGGAAACCATGATTGGTTCCCAAGTTTCCAGACAAAGGGGGGAATGAAAAACCAGCCTCTATCTCAGATCAAAGCCTGTCCAAGAAAGGGACATGACCTTTGTCCTTGGAAAAACCCACAGAGCACTCCTAAGCACATTCCCACCCTGCTAAGTTATTTATCTACAAATAACAGGAGAGATCTGCTGCCCCAGGTGTCCCTGACTCAGTCAGGCTAGGAGATCCATAGCAACCCCCTAGCAGCCACCAATCAGCATGAGACAGGGAAATACCTGGGATGCCAGAAGACCCTCCCAGTTTATGGTGGTTGATAACATGTTAGGAAACCATGCAGTTCAGCACGTACACCCTTCTTGGCTTAAACCAATCAGTTCAAACGAATACTGACCAATCACCCCTACCCAACTTGTTCCCGCCAGTGAATGTGCTAATCATGTTTTAGAGTTGTTATTTGATTTTCCCTCGGTGTGTGATGATTTGCTATGATGTATGTGAAGTCCCTGCCCTCTCCAAAGAATGTATAAAAATGCTGCAAACCCTGCTCTCGGGGCCTCTCAGCGTCACCAGTTGCTGTGTGTGCACGCGGAGGACCGAGCTAGCACGCAATAAACACCTCTTTGCTGCTTAAAAAAAAAAAGAAAAAAAGGAAACAACTAAATAAAAAATAAATAAATAAACATAAAAAATGAATAAACAATTTATGCTGTGATCACTAGATGGCAAAACATGGACACGATGCAATGTTCTTGAAAACTATTTCTTTCCCCAAAGATAAAATTTTAAAGGGCTCAAAAAAGCTTTATTTTTTTTTAAATCAATCTCAGCTTTGTGTCATTTTGTTATCATCCATACAAATTAACAATACACTTTATGTATGAAATATTTGGAAGAGATGATAATTCCTTGGCAAACTAGCAAGCTACAGAATTCCACTCAGTGTAAAAAACATATTCACAGGCCTTTAACCATTTAATAAACAAATTTCACTGTTTGGGAAAACAGAATAATGGAAAACAAAAATTGACAGTGTGTGATATTACCCTATTGATATAATACAGGAAAGCAGCCTAATAATATGCTGGGTTTTTTTCCACCTTCATCTTCTCTTAAAAAAAATAATTTATTATAAAACCATGCAGAAAAAAGGTGTAAGATATTATTGAAATAGTCTATTCCTGGAAAAGTATTATGTATTAAATATTTAGTTAAAAATCATTTTAAAATATTTTAAAGTATTCTATAATATTTTAAAAAATGGTTCCAAATACCATTAGTTATCCTCATTTTAATATAAATATAAGCTCTCTATGAAAACATGTGGTTAATATAAGTGGCAGCAATAATACAAAATCTGATAAACTACTGGATACAAAAAAGAACTACACAAGTGTCTTCAGATTTTATTGCAAAATCTAAGCTAAACATGAGATACTTTTAAGTTATCACAATAATATTCCACATAATGTAACAGATTAAGACATATTTAAAGCACTCACATGTACTATCTTTTTAGATCTTCATAATAGCATTGTGATTTGGGGAGAACAAAAATTAATATCCTGATTTTCAGAATAAAAACCCTATTCAGGAAAGTTAAATCATTTGCCCAATTTCACAGAGATACTACTATAATCTATACACTGTTTTTAAAAGTGCTCAGCAATGAAATTTATTTTTAAATGAAGAAACTGACATTCACTGTCCCCCTACAGAGCTTAGTCTAGCACAGGAAAAAGACATTATTATTTTTCATACAATGATAAATGCCAGAGAGTAGGTAGAAGGGATCTGAGTGTCTTAAGGGGGATAAATCCTTCATAAGGTACCAGGAAGCCTCAAATGATAGCTAAGTTGTGTTCTAAAGCATTCACCAAGTAGCAAAAGTGGAAGAAGACATTTTTGGAAGAAAGAACTATGTATATAAAGACACTGAGAAGGGAAAAGGCATTCAGGATTGGGGTCCTGGGAGAGCAAGGAGATAATGAAACACAAAGTAACTGAAGAAGGAAAAAGCAGAGAATGCAAGTGAAAGTCATGGAAAAATTTTAAGCAGAAAAAATAACAAGTAGTTTGAACTTCAAGGGGAGGAGAACATGAACTGTTGGAGACCAAATAAGAGGCCAAGAAGATCTAGTCCAGTGTTTTTTCTATTGTTAGCCCATTTAAATAAATAGTAAGAATTTATTTAAATTACCCTCACCTTCCCATCTATATCATAAGTGGACTAGAGAAGCTTTGTGGCTCTCAATACAAGAGGCAATATAACATAACAGTTACATATAACAGTACAGAAATGGAGGCCCTAAGTTAAAATTTGGGCTCCACTGTATACCACCCAGTATGACTTTCCTTGAGCATAGTTTCTCTCTATGAATCTTACTTTCTTATTTTTCTTATTTATTTGGGGAGCACTAAGGATAGAACCCAACGCCTGGCACATGCTAGTGACATGTTTCACCACTTAGGTACATCCCCAGCCTTAGTTTCTCCATCTACAGAAAAGGGGTAACAGTATACATGTCACTTAGATACTATGAGGATTCAATAAAATTTAGACACACACTTAGATGAACCTTTTTACACTGCCTAGCACACAGTAAATATTAAATGACAATGATGATTCCCTTTATTTCTTTAAGTAGGTTTTGCTTTTACTGGCTCCTGTTTTAAATGTGCTGGTCTGATAGTCTGGAATATATAGCTCAGCTAAGCAAGCCCAAGGTACTGGATTAAATTCCAGTACTTCAAGAAAAAAAAAGGTTCTTCAAACTTCCCAGGTTAGTTCAATTGTCACAGTCCCCTGTGACACTTATTTAAATTAGCACTTCTCCTATTACCCTGTTTATTTATTTATCCACAATGAAATTAACCTGTTTGTTTATTCATTTTCTGCCTGCCTCCTTCCACTAGAACAAAAGCCACATCACTATAGGTTCCCTGTTGTTATAATTCACCTCACCTCCTGGTTAGAACACAGCAAGGAACATATGCTGAATAAACGAATAATTACTATCATTATGGGCATCCAGAGACAACTGTAGGGGGACAAAAAGCAAAAGTTTAAGAGTCACACCACCCTACTTTACTCTGTAAGCCAAAAACAAGGCCTGGGGAAAAAAATCTATATGCTTTCTAGCAGTCACAGTTGCTGTAGTAAATTATACTCTTTCCCAAAAAGTGTCATTCCAACCAACTTCAAATTCCACAGGGTCAAAGGAAAAGGACTTGCATGGGTATTAAAATGATATGTTCAACTATTACATTTCTTTTGATTCTTAAGACACAATTTTAGCAACTCTGGAATTGGGATGCATCTTATAGTTGCCAGACAGCATCAAAACTTAGTGATTTGAAGAAAATCAGAGAATTTATTTAACCCTTAAGAATCAAATCAATGTAGGGAGAAGTAAAAATGAAGCAATCAAATATAGGCCAGATCGACATATTGGACTCTTCTTAAGAGCCAATGAATCACGATTAATATTATTATTAGATACTGGGGAATGAACCCAGGGGTTAAACTACTAAGCCACATTCCCAGCACCCCTCACCCTTTTGGAGACAGGGTCTCACTAGGTTGTTAAGGCTGGCTTTGCACTTGCAATCCTCCTGCCTCAGCCTCCTGATGGTTTCTTATTTTTAGTGGTTCTTCAGAGAAAAATTGTTACCATTAATGTATACAAAACAGTACTAAGAGGAAAATGGGATATGAGTTTAAATACAAAAATTTAGGAGAACTGAAATATTTTCCTTTTTATATAATTATCCAGATATACAATTATTTGTCTATTTATGTCTAAAAGAATTATTTTAGTAAGTATAAAACAAAAAATTTTCTAGGTGATAGAACATTATATCATAGTATAACTGGCAGCACAGTGTTTAGATATGAAGAAATATTTTAAAACTATGCAGTTGTATACTAAACATATTCAAGTGCTTGTTTTGTAGTGTTTTGTAGTCATTTTGTTAACATATTCAAGTATTCAATGCATTCATACTTTGTTCTGTGACTACTATTACTGAAAGCTTTATAGTAGGATGACAGTCACATGAAGCTAGTGGACAGTAAGACTAAGTTTATTAAAAGTACATACAATTAAAAATTATTTTCTTCAGTTGCCTCACCACATGTGGCAGTAACAAAACATTTCCACTATCACAGAATGTTCTATTGGATAGTGCTGATATATAGGAAGTCTGGAATGTAAACATCTGGATTCAACCCCTGTCACAAACTATACTAGTTCTTAGTTTCTTAACCTATAAAATAAAGGAGCCAGATCAGATGAACTTTTTACCTTCCAACTATAATAATCTATAGTTTTTCTACAAGTTTCCTACTTTGGAACTCTTCTTTGTATAAGCAAGAGCTGGCAAACAGTAGTAGAGATACTAGTTAACTATTAAAAAATCATAGGAAAGAAAAGAGATGTTAATAAGAAAATGTTGTAACATACAAGTCATGTGAATAATATACTTCCATGCCACTACTCACTTATTATGTACATACCCAACTTCACAAAACTCAAAATGTTTATATTAAGGATTCCTGTCACTACAGAACAACTCTGACATTTTTAAACAACACTAAAAACTTCTGACAACTAAAGTGAAAGTAATATCCTCTAATTCTGAAGTGGAAGATGAGTGTAAACAAGCAGAAAAGCACATTCATGTCAAAAGCTGGAAAATACTACCAGACAGAAACAAATGAATAGACTTTGAGGACTAGGGAAGTTCCTAAAAAATAAAAATAAATAAATGCCCATATTTACACGAGGGCCTAGGCTGCTATTTTGAAAACTTAAGACTAATAGTTTCAAATCTTCTTCCATATAAAAGCCAAAAACTACTCTCTTTACATTTTTCTTTGATTTCATTCCCATCATCTTTCTTCTTTTAACCACAATGATCTCCTTGCTATTCCTGAATGGCAGGCAAACTTCCATCTTAGAGCCTTTTGCCATTTCCCCAGCCTGGAATGCTCTTCCCCAAACAGGTGCATAGCTCACTCCCATCACCTTCCTTCAAGTCTAAGCTCAAATGTTCCTTGCCAAAGTCTTCTCTGATCATCTACTCTTAAAATCAATCTCCTCACCCAGTTCTTTCTATCATATTTTCCCTTCTACATTACTTTGCAGTACTAATCACTTTTGAACACAGTATTTCTTTTATCTCTTTCCATTATATTGAGGGTATTAATTTCTGTTTTATACACAGATTTATCCCTACCATCTGAAAAAGTGTTTGCACCTATTAGATACTTAATAAGTATTCCACCAAATAATACTTTCAATGTCTTACCATGGAGTAAAACTAACACTTTAGTAATGTACATCATTATTCTGGGGCTCTATGCTACAAATAGGGGGATCATTTATCATTCTGCCCAAATTGAAACTCTTCAGAGTGAAAGGGGACATCAATAATAATTACTTTGCGAAAAAAAGGCATAAACTAGATCTGTTTCAGGCAAACCAAGATGTTATCTATAATCCATTTTAGAGCATAAGGTATGGGTATCCATAAAATATACAGAAAGCAAGCATAATTTAACAGCATAGAGTTATTCAGTATATGAAAAGTTTATTTTATTGTTTCACTGAGCAGATCTTTCTCACTTACTAAACTTGGCATACAGTAGATACTTTAAAATACTTGCTGAAATACTGAAAGAACAAACATTTGATCCAATACTATTCCAAGTACTTCAAGCAGTGCAGCATTTTTCTTAATTGAAAAACAATCTAAAAATTCAATAATAAAAGCCAATTAATATCATACAATGGAATTTAAACCAAGTTGTAGAATATTTAAGTACATAAGAAATATTTAAGACACACATTAAGCAAAAAATGGAGACAAGGGGAGTTGGGGATGTAGTTCATTGGTAGAGTACTAGCCTAGCATTCATAAGGCCTTGGGGTCAATCTCCAACACCTCAACTGAGGGGGAAAAAAAGGAGAGATTAGAAATAAGTGTATTATGATCCCATTTTGGATTTTTACAAATATACCTCTAAGACTAAAGGAGTACAATAATCATTGACAATATTTGAGTAGTGGGATAATATTTTCTTATTTTGGCTTTCTATAGTTCATAAATTCTTTTCAATAAGCATGTAGAATTTTTATCAGAAAAAGTTATAAGAATCTGGGGCTAGGGTTGAGGCTCAAGTGGTAGAGTGCTGCCCAGCACGTGTGAGGTACTGGGTTCAATCCTCAGCACCATATAAAAATAAAATAAAGGTACTGTATCCACCTAAAACTAAAAAATATATATTAAAAAAAGTTATGAGAAACTGACAAATATCCCAAAACAAAGGGCTTTGCTATTCATCCATTACACCAAGTAATTTACTTTATATCACTGCATTAAATCTTTCATTCAAGTATTTTCAATTATCCATTATATTTAGAACCTTTCTGGTTCTGGGAATACAATACATAATAAAAGCCCCACTACTATATAAAAAACAATTTCAATAAGGCATAAAAGCTGATGAGGTCTAGGCACATAACTATGTCATGATCCAGTATCACTTTCCTAATTAGATCAAGAGACAGTTATGTGCCTGGACTTCTTCAGCTTACTCTTTATTGAAGTTATATTTTTGATATAAGCTTAGTTTTTATTCAGAGTCATAAAAAAGAACTATAAGGCTAAAGTTTCAGAATGTTTTATAAATTATCACAGGCACTATTTAAAATGTTCTCAATGTTAGGTTATGTAAAAGCTATAAAACTTATGAAATTGGGAATAAAAGTCAACCCATTCTTTATTCCCCAGGAGATTTTCAGAATACTAGAGAAGTAGCATGATCCTAAACATAATGCTAGAACCAAATCAGATTCATTCATTCATACATGCTACTTAATGCACAACTTATCAGAAGCCAAACTATGGAGGTAAAATAAAAAGGAATAAATACAAGGATAATACAATAACTATGTAATTGTATTATGTGTTCAATAACTAATGAGGGAATGCTAAACTATGAAAAATAGGTAATAGCAAGAAAAATGGAAGGGAAAAGAGACAGCATCCATGAACCTGGATCAAAGCAGTACTTTAAGAAATCTAGTAGCAGAATGTAAGATGAGCCGGGAGAATGAAACAGAAATGTTTAGATAAGAAAATTCACTGTAATGCAAAAACAAAGCATAAGGAAATGAATTAATATGGTAGAAATAGCAATGGAAAAAGGCAATGCTATACATATTAAAAAGAAGATAAACTTGAGTGACAAAGTCAACTCTTAAGTGTAGGAAACTAAAATACCAAAAATAGGGACAATGAGAAGATACTTCCAGCTTAGTAACCTAAGGTTTGGGTTATGGTCAAACATAGCATGAAGTACAATGAGGTATGGTGTCATTATCATACCTCATTGTATTATCATACCTCAGTGAGCGTTAGAAATATTTCATTCATTTTGGTCAAGGAATTCTGCTTTTGAATTGCGGGAGGGGGTACCAGGGATTGACCACAGGGGCACTCTACCACTGAGCCACATCCTACCCCTATTTTGTATTTTATTTAGAGACAGGGTTTCACTGAGTTGTTTAGTGACTCGCTTTTGCTGAGGCTGGCTTTGAACTCATGATCCTCATGTCTCAGCCTCAGGAGCTGCTGGGATTACAGGCCTGCACCCCTGCTTTTGAATATTTAAGTGAAGATCTCTTCAGTGTCAATTTCTAAAATAAGTGTAAGGCAGTATGGCAAGGGGAAATAAGAGCTGGTCCAGAAGAGAAATTCTAGTTTGGACTCCAACACACTTATGTTTTCTTAGTCACTAATATTTAGACCTTAGCTACTTCATCTATAAAATGATCAGGCTGGACTACAATACTCCTAAAATGCAATCTATTCCTAAATCAAGATTTTCCTACTCTTGTTTGTAAAATGATCCTATATAAACATACAGCTCACTTTAGGAGTCAATGTTATTTTTTAAAAAGCTATAAGAAATACAGATGCCTGTGCATCTTTATAACTGTTTAGATCCTAAACATGATCCTAAACATAATGCTAAACCAAACACATACCTGAAAGTTTAAAATTCTGCTCATATTTTTTTGAAGAGTCTTCTACCTGAAACCGGTCACGCAGGGGAGAAAAAGCCATTGGCTCAACCATCTGAATCCCCAAAGATGCCTCCATCACAAAACAACTGGGATGCAAAATGTCAGCAAACGGGTCATGTCCTTAGGGAGAGCAAAGCAGCTGTGAAAATTAGAATGCTGGAGAAGGTAAGTTTAAATCACTCAGTGAACCAAGCACTAAACAATGCTGCTGTCCTCAAAGGGGCAAACACTTAAAAGCGCACCATATGTTCAAATCCCCAAAGTAAGGGAAACTGTGACCATTTCTACGGAAATCCCGTTTGCTTTACTTTCACCTTCCAGAAACACCGGCAGGGGACCGTAGGGAGAATTTCCCAGATGGGGCAGCCTCAGCAGCAGCTGGCAGCGATGGAAAGGGGTTTGGGAAAGCTGAGGAAACGAGCCTGGGCACAAGCCTGAGGGGAGTGTGAGGGGGGCGAAGAGGAGGACGGTTCGTCCCGAGGAAAAGGAACGAAGCAGGAAACGACTTGCTACTGAAAGGAAGCTCCAGGAGGCTCGTCCAACGTCCCACGCAAATTGATGGAGAATTAATGCAATACTGGCCGCGAGCGCCAAGCAGAGGAAGAGAAGGGGAATGAATGGGCATTCTAAAGCGCCGGCCACGAGCGCCGCGGGAAAGGACCTTCCTCGCTCAAACCCGAGACCAAACCGGATGCTCTGTGCGCAAGCGCGTCACTTTGCCGCCCCAGGTCGTAGGGATCTGAAGTCGGGGAGACGAGAAGCGCTGTACTGCGACAGAACCGAAGTCAAAACCCAGAATTCGCTCCTAACCCCTCACAATCCCGAGCCGCGGAACAAACCGTCGGAAACTCACAGTTTAAGGGAGTACAACTTCTGTAGCTCCCAATATGCCCGGGTCGCCGGCTTCTAGAGTCCCCACCCAGCGCTCGGCCAAACGCGCCTGCGCAACACTTCCCGCCTCGCTGCTTGGAGTTGCTCATGCGCACTACAACGCCCTCGGCGCTGCGGAATCCGCGCTCGGCGCCTGCGCGAGAGCCTTGGGCGCCTTCCCTGAGGCTTGGAAAGGCCTAAAGGGCAGTTACAGAAATAAAACTCAGGATGTTCTTTAGTAAAAGATAGAGTGAACGGTAAGGCCTAGATCTAGTATTTTCAGGAAGGAAGATATTCAGAGGGAAAAGAGCCTCAGGTGTAGGCGTTTTGTCACATCCCTACATACTGTGTTAACACACGACATTGGGCACTATGGGTAAAAGGCCTTTTCTTGACTCCCTGCTTTGACTTTTCGTTGAGTGCCCTATTTTATTAAAAACAAAAATGTAACAGCCGACTGTTTATGGGCGTTGTATTGCAGTAGAAGTGAGCAGCGTGACACCCAGCTTATATTTATTGAGCCCTTAGCTTACAATGATGAGCAAGGCAGATAAATGGCCATCTCCTTTGAGAGTTAAATGGCAATAAGGCAGCGACAATATACGAAGCAAGTAAGCCATGTGCTTTCAGATATTCAGTATTACTCCAAAGAAAGTAAGATGGAAGAACGTGATAGTACTAGGAAGGTGGCACCTTGATGAGATTGTCAAGGAAGGCCCTTCAGAGAAGGGACCTGGATAAGGAGGAGCCAAAAGAGACTACCAGCAAAAGACAAGGCTAGTGCATAGATAAGAATGAGCTTCCTGTGCTTGAGGCAGGGGTAGTCAGAGTGAGGGAAATATATGAGATGAGGGTGGAGAGTTAGGCAGAAGCCAGATAGACCTTTGAAACCCAGAGTAAGACTTTTGGCTTTAATTAGGGGATTGCAAATCAAAACTGTCTCACTCCAGTCAGAATGGCAGTCATCAAGAATAGAACAATAGGTCTGTAATCCCAGCAGTTTGGGAGCCTGAAGTAGGAGAATGGGAAGTTCAAAGGCAGCCTCAGCAATTTAGCAAGGCCTTAATTTAGGGAGACCCTGTCTCAAGAAAAAAAAAAAGAAGAAGAAGAAGAAGAAGAAGAAAATAAAAGGGCTGGGGTGAGCTGGGGTTGTGGCTCAGTGGTAGAGTACTTGCTTAGCATGTGTGAGGCACTGGGTTCAATTCTCGGCACCACATATAAATAAGTAAAATAAAGATCCATTAACAAATAAAAAAATATATTTTTTAAAAAAAGAAGAAACCAAAGGGCTTGGAATGTGGCTCAGTGGTTAAACTCCTCTGGGTTCAATCTCTGGAATAATAATTATAGAATGTGGAGAAAAAGGAGCACTTTACACTGTTGGTGGGGTTTTTAAATGGGCACACCACTATGGAAATCAGTATGGAGGTTTCTCAAAAGACCTGGAATGGAACCACCCAGCTAGCCCACTCCTCCGAATTTATCCTAAAGAATTAAAGTCATCATATGATGGGGAAACATGCATAACCATGTTTACAGCAGCACAATTCACAATAGTCAAACTATGGAACTAGCCTAGGTGTCCATCATCAGATGAATGAAAAAAGGAAAATGTGATATATATTTACAGTGGAGTTTTATTCTGCCACAAAGAAAAATGATGTTTTTCTTTGGATAGAACTAGAGATGATTTGTTAAGTGAAATAAGCCAAACTCAGAAGGTCAGAGGTTGTATGTTTTCTTCATATGTGGAAGCTAGAGAGGGAAAAAAAAGATGAGAAAGGTCTCATGAAAATCAATGGGAGCTTGGTAGAATAGAGGAAAAGGACCAGGGAGAGGGAAGAGAGGAGCTAATGGGGAAATACTGGGCTATGATATTGGCCAAAATATATTGTTATATTGTGTGCATATACAAATATGTAACAATAAATTCTACTATGTCCAACTATAATGCACCAATAAAAAGGGAAATGGGAAGTGTGTTTTTTACTCTAAGAACAATGGAAAGTGGTTTTAAAGCAAGGAAATATGATTTGATTTGTGTCTATTGCAACAGTAGAGGGACAAGAATGGAAGCAGAGAGAATAAGAGGCTACTTCATATTTAGGGTGCTTTGGATCAGAATGATGGCAGAAGAAATAAAGAAGACAATAGGGGCTGGGGATGTGGCTCAAGCGGTAGCGAGCTCGCCTGGCAAGCGTGGGGTGCTGGGTTTGATCCTCAGCACCACATAAAAATAAAATAAAGATGTTGTGTCCACCAAAAACTAAAAAAACAAATATTAAAAAATTCTTTCTCTCTCTCTTTTTTTAAAAAGAAGACAATGGGATTTGGCGTTTGAGTGTGCAAGGTGACAAAAAGAGGAGTATTAATGATGAATTTTAAGTTTTTGTGTGAGCATATGTGTGGACGGTGGTACCATATAAAAAGGAAAGCTGTAAAGTGATAGTTTTATTTGAGAGTGATGGTTAAAGTAAATCAAGAGTATGGATACTGAGAAAGAGAAAAGCAGATCATGCCATCCGGGAGATGACTTGGTACTGCCAGCTTGTCTTGATGTTGCTACAACTGGCCTGGCAAGCACAATTAGATGTCGGTGTTCTTTCATTGAAAATAAACAGTTTCACATACCCTTAATGCCAGCACATTGCTGTTCACATAGTAGAGAATTAACAAATGACTGGAATTAATTAAATGAGAAGAGGGTAGTTGAGTTTAAATAAGGATGAATCTCACATGGAGAGAGCCAAAATGAGAGTTTAAAAGGAAGCAATTATAATAATTCCCCATGGAATCTTTGGGAGGCAGGAGGAAAGATTATTAGGAACTTAATAGATAGTAATGTATAGATTAACCCATCCAACCATAAATACATAAAAAGTGCTGGGAATAATAGACTAGTAATCTCTGTAATCTTCAAATTGGTATAACTAGGGAAGAAGGGTAAACTAGCCAATAAAGATAGTAAGTGGTGCATGGAACGGTGAAAATTGGAATTCCAGAGACTGTTGGAGGCGTTAAAATTGCTGGAGGAAAAGATCTGCTCTGGAGTGAAAAATTCAGATTATCCTGACTCCAAAATCCATATTTACACCAAAGAGAGATCAGTTATTTTGCCTTATCTATTTTCTCCCCAGCCTGTAAGTAATATGCCTTTCTTCGGGCTCCATTATGCTGTATGCATGCCTCCATCTCAGTCCATAGGCATCCGAAAGAAATGCAAAAATTTGGCCTTCTCCAGAGCACTAAATCAGAATCTACAGTACAGCAGAATTCCTTGGTAATTTGAATGAACTGTGAAATAACTGCTGGAAATAACTCAGAATAACTGCTTGTACGTCAATATCACCTGAGAAACTATTAAAACTCGAAGCTCAGGATGAACCCTAGTTTAATTACATCAGAATTTTGGGGGATAGAATACAAACATCAGCACCCTTTAAAACTCCTTCATTCGATCCCCCCATTCAATTCTAATGCTTAACCAAGGGTGAGAAACACGGATTTTGAAGCTGATAACATTAATCTACAAAGCCTATTATAATCCTTGCCAAAGTTATTTTTTCTGTTAATCCTTCATTGTAGGGTCTTTAACAACTTGTTTTTTTTTTTCAATTAATTGTAGGATCTTTAACAACTTTTTTGTCTTTTCTATTAAATACACTTATTTAAATGACTGCATTTGTGTCTCTAATTGTTTATAAACTTGGCAAATTAATCTCTCTGACATTCAGTCTCTTTATTTTAAAAATGTAAAATGGTCAAAAGCTTACTTGGTTTTGCTGTAGTCTAAAAATTAGACAAAGTGACATAAGATATGTACAGTCCTTAGCCTATTATTATTCGATATGTATAGTGCTTACCCCGACATTGTTGGCTCATTTAATTTATATAGGTATTTTTTCTCCCTTTCCTTATGATCATATCCTTAATACCTAGCACATTGCTATCCACATAGTAGGGACTTAATAAATGGCTATAGAATTAATGAAATGAGAATTTAGATTTTAAATGGTTGGTTGCACTCAATGTCTCTCTTAAGCAGATTGGAGGTGGATTGATTGTTGCATTAATAATTGTTACTTAGGGATGTTGATAATTACATACACAAAATTTTTCTTAAGGTCAGACCAGTGCCTTTACCATTTTTTCCTTTACAGCACAGTTCTGTGTGTTTCTTATTTTATCTTTTGTTTCTATCTTCTCATCTTCCAAAATCAGTGAAGGTTTCATTTCCCTGGATATCCCAGTCTAGGATCTATATCTTTCTTAACTCATAGTTAAGCTCTATATAGACTGGCCACAAGTAATTTTATCACATACTGTTTTGTTTTTTATTAACCACATTGAACAATTTATTTTTTTATTAAATAAAGTCACATTGTCTAAATTATGCTGTTCTTCTAAACATTTTGGTTTCCAACTCGACTATTATCTTAGAAGAAGTACCTTGTCTTTTTAAGAATTTCTTTTTCATAGTACTTAGTTCGTTGATAGCCACAAAATAGGTGTTTTATTAATGCTTGGTATCTTTTGGCACTCATTAACATATATTGAGTTTGGGGTCTTATTTAGTTCAGCTCATTTTTTGAGGAAGGAGTTTGTTTATCCAGTAATTTGTTTCTTTTTCTTCTGTTTCCATAGGAGATAGTTAAGAGTTACCAAGAAAGGGAATCAGAACTAGTTGGTACAGGAATCTGAAGGTAATCTTATTTCAAAGGAATGAAAAAGCTTTCCAATTATTTGAGGCAATTAATATCAAAACAGGACTTTATTAAATCATTCTATGGTTTCAAATGGTCAGAGAAAAGACAATGAATATGTAAAATTAATGGTTTTGAATTCTCCATCTTCAAAGGTAAGATGCAGGAAATGGAAAAGGGAATTAATAAGAAAAAAAGTAGAAGAAAAAGGAATTAACAAAATGAAAAGATGACACTGTTTTAATCTTAGATTATTTTAGATGTTATGTAGAGAGGGGAGAAAGGAGATAGGGAAGGGAATAGAGATACTTCAAACTGGGATGAGGACAGAAGTTGTAGGTCTAATTTGAGGGCAGCAGAAACAATTGAGTGGAGAATGACTGGGCAATGCATGTAACAAGACTGACTTTCAGGCTGAGCAAGATGCCTAATCCTGTTGACCTAGGAGCAGGGGCCAGTGGGCTGGACTCTAACAGTCACCTCGCCAGTAATGAGTGGCCTCCCTAGTATTGTGGCACTATATGGGATACCACCTGGACCTTTCCATGATCTTGGAAAGGGCTGGAAGGGATATAGAAAATGAATTTCCTACCATCTTGGCAGAATGGTAGCTCAGAGGTAAATTAATTTTGTTTCAGATAAATAAAGAAATATGTGTTCTTTTGAGAATCGAACTTGTTTGGCAAGTTCATACAAGAATAGATATGCTGGGCATGGTTGTGCATGCCTGTAATCCCAGTGGCTCAGGAGGCTGAGGCTGGAGGATTGCAAGTTCAAAGCCAATCTTAGCAATAGCAAGGCACAAGCAACTCAGTGAGACCCTATATCTAAATAAAATACAAAATAGGGCTGGGGATGTGGCTCAGTGGTCCAATGCCTCTGAGTTCAATCCTTGGTACCCTCCCCACCCTTCAAAACAGAGTAAATGCATTGGGACTTTTAATTCTAGTTTGTTTTGCAGTGCTGGTAATTGAACCTGGAGTCTCATGAATGTTAGGCAAGTGTATCTACAAGATATCCCAGACATTAATTCTAGTCTTTATGTCACAAAACCTATGAATTAGAGGTACAATTACCTATTCTCCATCTTGGGCTGGGACCCAGGTACCACATAGCACCAAGACTTCTTATGTTTATCCAATTGTTTAAAAAAATCCTATCTTGTTCTGAAGTTGTTGTCAGTTACTTTTATTAGCATAGGGACAAAGCTTGTCCTTTGTATGCATTCTGAAGCTGTATACTATATAGGGGACCATGGAAAAATTACTTAACCTCTCTGGGATTCAGTTCCCTCATTAATGTAATGGTGATAATAAAAGTATCTGTTCCATAGAATTATTGCTCAGAAATAAATAAATGTGGGTCATTTGGAAAAGTGCCTGACACATACTGGATTCTGTGTTAGCCATGATGAAAACAATGATAGTGAGATTCTTTAACATAGTACTTGACACATATTAAGTGGTCAGTAAATATTTGTCAAAGGTAGTTGAATTTGCTGAATAAGTGAATGAATAAAATGAAATAAGTTCCCAGAAGATAGGAGCTTTATCTGGGGAAAACTGAAGTCCACGTTGGGGTTTTGAAAAATTAATAGGCGTTTACTAGATATGTAAGAGAAGGAGGAAGCACTCTCTTAGGTATTCTAGGATGACTGAAACAGATAAGTGTGGTCAGGGAACTGTAGGTTTTTTAGTATTACCTTGGCACAAACAATGTGAGAAGGAAAGGGTAGCAGTTAAGCTAGAGATTAGCAGGGGTCATGCCATGAAACTTCCTGTATGCTGTTTGCAAAATGATTGACATTTAATAATTGGTTTGCAGAGCTCTTTTGACATGTTCCTTGACCATTTATATATCTTTTGGAGAAATGTCTGTATCCTTTGCCAACTTTTTGAATGACTTTTAATGTTGAGTTTTAAGAGTTCTCTTATATTCTGGATATTAATTCTTTATCATATGTATAATTTGCCAGTGTTTTCTTCCATTGGATAGGTTGTTTTTTACTTTGATAATAATATTTTTGATGCACAAAAGTTATTAATTTTCACCAAGTCCAGTTTATCTAATTTTTCTGCTTTTGCCTGTGACTCTAGTGTCATATTCAATAAATCATTGCCAAATTTAAAGTTGAGAAACTTTTCCTTTATTTTCCTATCAAAGTTTTGTAGTTTTAGAGCTTGTGTTTAGGTCTTTGGTCCATTTTAAGTTAAATCTTATATGTGGTATCAGATAAGAGCCTAACTTCATTCTTTGGATAACTTGTTTTCCCAGTAGACATTGGGAAAGTGTTTTTTAGTATTACTAGCAAATAAATTGCTCAGCCTAAATTAATTTGAACATACAAATAATCTCAGGCTCTATTAATGGAAAGAAAATACTATTTTTCCCTATTATTATGTAACATAGTTTAAAGAGATATCAATCTCTCAGGATTAAGTTTAAAATAAAATTTTAAAAGGAAACCAGGTTATTTATAATAGTTATCTATTTTTTCTTGTCTGTTTATTCACCCTTTCTGTGGTACTTGTGGCAAGTTGTAACCCAGTTTCTAAATTAAAAACATGATGAATGGGAACATCTGTAAGAAATATCTAGAAATCTACCAAGAGAGAAGAGATATTTATAGGATGAAATAAATATGCTCTATTTGAAGGTGATTGCAGCAGTCAAAGAAAATAAATAACATATTTTCCATCTAAAACATACAGACTTCAAACAGTGGGAAAAAGTGCTATTATCATCATGGAAATTCAGAAATTGATAGAACCAAATTCATATTTTAAATATTTAAATGTAAACTTGAGAAATCTGTGATTTTTGTATACTTGCATAGCTCCAATATGTAGTAAAATATTATTAGAACTAGAAAGTCAAATAGCAAGTACTATTATAATAAGTCAAATTTCATCTTCAGGGACTGAAACTTGTCTAAAATCTGCTCACACTCTTAACCACAGCTGACAATTTCAGTTCAGCCATTAATGGGAAAGCCAGCCACTACAATGAAGTCATAATGGTTTAACTTCCAATTGTTTGTTATCTTTAAGTAAGATGATTTAAAGTTTTGAAAAAATTCCTAGAAATTCCAGTTCAGGGCGTTTCCTTGAAAAGAAATATGCTTGAAAATACATTTAAAATGATATATTAATATTGTATTAAACTCTTAATACTTCTCTGTGTTTTAAAATTTCAGATAAGGTTATAATTGGTTAACTTTTATTTTAAAAACTTAAAGATGTAAATGTCTATTATTCAAGACAACTTTTTAAGATAGTTGTATACAGCAACATTAATTGGAGCTTAGTGCTTATCTTTTCAATTTAAGGATTTAGGTATGAATTTAGGGCTGGAGAGCTGGGTGTGGTGGCACACGCCTATAATCCCAGCAATTCTGGAGGCTGAAACAGGAGAATCAAAAGGTCAAAGTCAGCCTTAGTAATTTATCGTGGCCCTAAGCAATTCAGCAAGACCCTGTCTCTGAATAAAATATAAAAAAGGAGTGGAACGTGGCCCAGTGTTAAGTACCCCTGGGTTCAATCCACAGAAGGAGAGGAGAAGGAGGAGGAGGAGGAGGAGGAGGAGGAGGAGAAATTCAGGACTGGGGATGGTAAAGCACTTGCCTGGTACAACAGCCTGTGTTTGAATCCCAGCAGAAGGAAGGAAGGAAAGAAGAAAGAAAGAAGAAAGAAGAGAGAGAAGGAGGAGGAGGAGAAGGAGGAAGAAGAAAAAAACCTTAATTTTTATTCTAAAGAATTTTATAGTTGAGCTGTAAATCCCTGCCTCTCCTCCAAAGTAGTAAAAACACAAGCATAATTTTCTTTGAAACTTATATACAGTGAAAAACCCAACTCTCTTTGGTTTGATGTTGGAGCATCATAGGGCTCCGAGGACTACAGACCAAATCCCCCATTGACTAAACCCATCTGCCACCTGTTTTTATATGTACTGCAAGCTAAGAATAGATTTTACATTTTTTAATTATTGAAAAAATTTAAAATATATTTTGTGACATATGAAAATCAAATTTCAATGTCCATAAATTAGGTTTAATTGGAAAACAGCCCTGCTCATTTGTTTACATATTGTCTATGCCTACTTTCACCCTATAATGAATGGTAGAGTTGAGTAGTTCTCACAGAGATGTGTAACCTACAAAATAAAAAATATTTACTCTTTGTCCCTTTTTGAAAAAAAATTTGCCAACTTCTGGAGTGTAACAAATATGGCTTACATGCTACATTTTTTTTCTTGATTTATTTGTGTGGCTTGAACATACAATTTAAAAGAATGTTACTATGAGTATACATAATTTTTAACATACTTTAAATGAGTTAACATGGAGAAAAAGAGGGCACAAATATTTACTTCAGAATTAATTACAACAATTAATAATTGTGATTCATACTTTCTTATGGTAGTTTTTTTTTTTTGTATTTTGTTTGAGAAGAAAGTCCTAATTCAACCTTTTTGTGTAAAAAATACACTGATCCCATGATTTTTCACAAGCCAGAGATGGAGGAAATATGGCGTAAATTCATATGCTGAAGTCTTTGTTAACAGCATGACTGGATAGACACTGACTTTGATGTTTAATTTTGATGTGAAGAGGAAAGAAGAGCTTGCAAATACTCAGGGTCTCTATTTGAAGTAAAGGCCAAGATCCACGGAAACTCTCCTTGATGCTGCTTCTGTAGCTGGGAAGACATTTAAGGTAAAGCCAAAACTGCTTCAACATCCTTGAATAGTTAACAGTTCTAATCCTCCTTAACAATGTGTGTTCTGTGTTGTTACTCATACATTCTAATACATTCTTCTCTCTAGCCACATAAAAAGGATGTTTCAGATTATGAGACCTCTTTACCTGGAATCTCCTCTGAATGTTATAAGACTAGGGTTACACTTTCACCGCCTAGGAATACCTTCTTGTGGCCATCCCTCAAAAAGGCTAACTGTGGTATCAGAGTGTGTTATAAGGAACTAAAGGGGATCCCTTGCCTTTAGCTAGGCTTGAAGATGGTGAGTTATACCCTTAAGAACATAGAGCTACCATCTTTTGTAGCCACACATAGCTAAAATTTTGACTGAATGTGAGGACCAAAAATAAAAGATCAATAACAGAGGCTCAGGAATGAGAATGATTAATGCTTTCTCACATATGAAGTATAATGCATAACATCCCAAATCAACATCAGTCTTAAAAAAAAGTAAAGTAAAAACAAAATATATTCTGTTTTTAGATCCTAGAAACAGGCAATGAATGTCTAAATATTCATCTTCTATACAGCAAAAAATCACATCTCTGTGATTTATGCCAGGCTCCAGTATCTCAATATTTTGGTCATATGAAGCACATCTGGAACTTGTCAAAGCAAGTTAACTTTACAAGATAACTCCTTGTAGCAAGACCCCTGGCCAATGCATTCTTTCCACCACATTTCCACCGCAGTTTACCCATGAATGGTCACCATGAATATTAAAAATGAAGGGTAAGTTTTCTTAAACTTTACATTTTGCTTGAACAAAGTGAGCAAGATGATAAAGTTATAATAAAATAGGTCTAACAGCCAGCTTTTCAAAATTTCCTGTCTTTTTCCTTTTTTAAAAAAAAAAGTAAATCTTGAGTAGGCAGTTATAGAAACAAATGTGTTCATGTGATATGCCTACTTTTCTCTTTCATGCCATTTTGGGGATATTGTTTTATAATTGTTCTTTTGCAATAAAAGATTAGGAATTCCTATGAAATAAATTAATAGGGGGACTAATCACTCTTTTTAGCATTCTGTAAGAACCTAGGATGCCACACTCTTTGCACTAGACAGCTTAGTCCCAGTGCAGATGCACAAATAAGTCTTCAGACATTTGGAATGTTAATTTATGGGGAAATAACAACTGCTAAAGCCAAGGCTTATACAATGACATCTCTACCTTGGTACCCCTCAAAGTCAGTAACATTCATTAAACACTGTGATTCCATGTAAGTCAGAAAGGAGGAAAGGCCAAGACAAGGTTGTGTTCAGGAGTTTACTACTCCTATAGGTAGGTGATTGGTACACAATCTTTCAGCATCTCCTCAGGCTTTTGAAATATGCTGTAAAACTTTTCACCTGGGTTTAAAAGGGGAAGCAAGTATTTATCCATAAAATTATGTTCTCCATTAGTCAATTCCCTTTCCCATTTCAGACTGCAAATGCCAAAATGTGAAGTAGGTTCCTATGGCACACAAAGAGTGCCAGAGATTCCCCTATAGAAGATAGTTGGAAGGATACTGCACAGGTTGAAGCAAGAGTACCATCAAATTGCTTCTGCACAAAATTGTTGGGGTCTATATGGAGCTTGTTACAGCCGCAGTAGCTAAAGTGAATGGTATGCCTGGTAGGATTTGAAATGGTGCACTGTCAAAAACTATGATGGGTCTGAATTTTACCCTACTTGCAGACTAACAAATTAGTCTGTCACAATTTCATGGCTGCTGGCAGAACACATAAGACTGCTGCTTCGTCAGAGACAAAAGACAGGGTTTGGAAAATTCATACAACTATATGAGTCATCCTAAACTGTGAAAAAACTTAGAAGTTCTATAAGTCTGCATTGACTCCACCATTCCCCTATGCTGTATGTCATATTGCCAATCTTCCCCATGCATAATGCATACAGTTGAGCTTATAGAGATTTATAAAGGTGAAGATTTACACGAAGATGATAAATCTTCAGTATCTGAGTAGCAGTAAAGAGCAGGGGGCAAATAAATTTTAACAATATTGCATTTTGATGGTTAAGTGAACAACCTATCCTGTACAGCCTATATGCTGTAAGTAATGTCAACCTAAATAACAACAGAGAAAGTGGCTCTCAAAGAAAAACATTAATAAATAAATAAGAAAGAAAAGGGGGGAGAGGATTTATTTGAGAACGAGCTGAGGATTACAAATTGAAGTATGTGTTCTGACACATCATAGGCATAGCTGGCCTGGGCAAAGGAAGACAAGGGCTTTTAAAGCCAAAATGAGAAAGGTTATCCAAGTTGTTGCAAAACAATTATTCTTGGCTAAAAGGATCAGTAACAAGAATGGCTTAGCCCCAGGGCTGAGCAGGCAGTTGCTGGGCAGATGTCCTTGCAGAAGTATTCTTTGTGCAGGCTTGTGGTTTTCACAGAGTCTCTTGTGGTAATTCTTATTACCAGGCAAATCATGTGTGAAGGCTGTTCGCCCTCGTAATCTCCTGGGTCTGTTTTGCTCGGATTAACATAAGTGACTCCATTTTAATTCTGACAATATTCACAATAATTTCCTTTTGGAGTAAGTTATGGACAGAATGATATCTTATTCATTTTTGTATCACTGACACTTAGCATAATACCTGGTACATAATAGATACTATAAAAGGTATTTGTTGGATAAATGTAAGACTAAGATTACAAAATATAAAAGAACAAAAACAAACCTAAATAACAATATCGAAATATAGCATTCCTTGTCATACTTAACAGGGATATTGCTATTTTATTTCTACTTAAAACTTCCTCCCCATTCAATCTCCAAACAAAGAGAAAATACTTGTAAACATTTACATGGTAAGACTATTTTATATATTTACGGGTAAAAGAAGATCCTTGGCTTTTTTTGTTTTTAATAGAGTAAAGAGCCACACTTTATTTTGTAGGTAGCATGGTACAGTGGATAGCGTATGAGCCCTATGATCAGACTAATTTGGATTTAATCTCAACTCTACCATTCATTAGTGATGTGACTGTGGATAAGTTCCCCATCTAACACTAGGTATCATAAATGGCCTTAGTAGGTTCTTTTGAGGGCTAAATGAGACAACATGTTTGAAGTTCGTAGAGGAATGTTCATAGAGGAATGCAATGAATATTAGTTCCTATATTAGTTTCCTCTGGCTGCCAGAGCAAATTAGGACAAATTGGGTAGGTTAGAACAGAAATGTAGTTTCTCCTAGTTCTGGAGGACATAAGTTTGAAATCAAAGTGCTTTGGCAGGGCTATAAAGACTCTTGGGGGAATCCTTCCTTGCCTTTTTCAGCTTCTCATGGCTCCAGGTCTATTCCTTGGCTTGTGGTAGGTCTCCCATCTCTGCCTGATCTTCTCTTCTCTTGTCTTTGTGTGTCTTTTATAAGGATGCTGATGGTTGGATTTAAGGTCTACTCAGATAATCCAGAATGATCTCATCTTGATATCCTTAGATTAATTACATCTTCAAAGAACCCTTTTTTCCCCAATAAGATTACATTTATCACACATAAGTTTTTACTGTAAAGTGTCAGAATTTTTAAAAAATCTACATCTCAGTTGTACAGAATTTATAATCTTTTGTTCATGGAAATCCTAGTATCATTTGACCGTGCATACTTTATTATTTATTTGTTTGTTATACCTTATTATTATACTTTATGATTATTAATTTGATTTTAATAGTGAATGACCATCCACAAACCTATTACCTAGCGAAGAACTAGAATCATAATAATTTACATCTATTTATGCCTTCCTTTTTAGTCTCGTTCCCTCAAATTCCAAAGGTTTATTCTTTTCATTATATCATAATGTTTGATGTTTAAAAATAAATGGTGAGGGGCTTGGCATGAAATTAGAAAAGCCTATGTTCTCATCTCAAGTCAGTCACACAGGAGGGGGTAACATTGTTCCAGTGATTGTGTTGGCCCCTTTTGACAAATCTTCTTCAGGCTCAGTCCACCTAATCCAGTGAGAGTCGGGTTTAGCAGCATATTAAAAATATCCTACCTGGTTCCAGATCATTCTAGGAGAACTATTGTGATTTAAAATACATTGTCTAAAATATTTTCCTTAAAAATAAATAATTACATTACCTCAGTGGCAGAAAGAGTAAAATCTATCCCCATATTAGTCAGCTTTGTATCACTTTCACCAAAATACCTGACACGAACACCTTAGAGATAGCAAAGTTTGTTTTGGCTCATGGTTCCAGAGGCTTAGTCCATGCATTGCTCTAGAACTAAAGTGAGGCAGAACATCATGGTGGAAGAGCTTGGCAGAGGGAAGCTGTCCAGTTCACAACAGCCCCAAAAGGGGCATATGGGGACTAGGGAAGATGAACCCTTCCAGGACACCTCCTCCAGTCACACTCCATTAAAACTAGCATGGACTGATTAAGTTACAGCTCTCACAATCCAATCATTTTATCTTTGAACAGTCTTGCATTAAAATAGGAGCTTTTGGGGGACATCTCATATGTAAACCACAATAATATCCATACAGCATCTTTCTTTGCAAAAACCTTTGAATAATAACATTGGTCAGAGTACTATGTTGAGTACTTATAGGACATTACTATGTTGAGTACTTATGGCACTTATAGGAACAAAATAATCTTAAGAACAGGATACAGAAAATAAGATGACTCTATTATGAGTCAGTTTTCTAAAATTATTCATATAAATTGAGTATTAAATAATCTTGGAATGAAGAGTCAAAAAAAGAAATGCCCTGCATTCTTTCTCTACTACGAGCACAAGATTTTTACATAGGAAAATTCAACATATGAGAGCTTTGTTTTCTCAGAGAAATAAAACTTAAGTATAAGTTACACACATGTTAGTAATTAGAGATTGATGTTTAGATTTTCACATTATGTGCTACAGTTAAAATGACCATATATTTTATCCAAAATTGTTCAAACTGGGATAATTTTGAGAGTGAAAGGGTAATCATTATAGTTATGCTGGATCAACAGACATAAACTGGCACTGTTCCTGGGAAACTGGAACATATGATCACTCTGGTTTTTGCATATTTAAATTACCATTTCAGTATTTTCTCACATAAAGTAGAGGCAGATAATTTTAACATGTTTAACTGGTTTCCAAAATACTTTAAAGCGATATAGCACTTTATTTCAGTTTATTAAGTCTTCAGGGAACTTCAAACTTAAATATACAGCATCAATATTTGAGACAAAATTCTGCTTAGTACATTTTATTAACTAAAATTATTAATATATAGATTTATGGTTAATCAAGATCAGACCATAGTGGTTTTTTTTTCTCCACTAAAGCATTAAAAGTAGAGAAGATGAGCAAATAAATGTATTATCTGGAATGACTTTATATTAAGGTAGAGTAATAATAACAAATTATAATGTAATGAATTTTAGGATAAACTTTAGGACACAGCATATGATATTTATGTTTTATGAAATTCATTTCAATGTAATAAGAGTATGTATATAAAATGAGATTCTTAAATTACATGACAAGGTGTGATCTAGTCTAACTCTGCACTGTCCAAATAGAAGCCACTATCCACACGTGGCTCTTGAGAACCCGAAATGAGTCTAGTCTGAATTGAAGATATGGTATAAGAATAAAATACACAGTATATTTCAAAGACTTAGTATAAACAAAAGGATGTAAAAAATCTCATTACTTTTTAATATTGAATATATGTTGAAATAATGTTTTTGCTGTATTAGATTAAAATATATTATTAAAATAAATTTTACCTCTTTATAGCTTGGCTACTAGAATATCTAAAATTACATATATGGCTCAAATTATATCTCTATTGGGTTGTGGCTGGTCTAGCCTATTTCAAAAATTATAAATGAAGATAGACTATAGAGCAGGATGGACATACATGATCATGAAAGGCCCTACTGGTCTTAACATGACATGTATTTGGCTGATTCTTTTCCCACCTACCAGTAGCATTCCTGGGTTTTCTCATGGTTCTCATGAAGAAATCTTGACAGTTAGCCATGGTTTTTCCTGCTCCTGCTCCATCACCTCTCCTATAGGCAACACCTTGCCTAACATCATATCTTCCACTTCCACTGGGAACCATTTTATCTTCCTGATACTGCTGCCTCTGTGGCTTCAGAGGAATCCTCCAGGTGCTGAAGTTACACCTCATTGCAGATAGGGAGAATGTTGCTCTACGTTTTAGTATTTTTAGATTTTCCTATTAGACAAAACAGAGGTATACTACCTGGGACCAAATATTTTTAAGAACAATTCAAGTGTAGCAGCTCACTACAATGTAAAAACTCCCTGACCTCCACGATACTTACATGAGTCCATGGAGGGCTAACGAGAGCAAATTCTAAGCAAGCTAGAATTAACCCTCCTTTTATCATTTAGGGTTTTTATTATTTATTTATTTATTTATTTTTTTAGTCATTTAGGTTTTGCTACTAGGCCAAGCCTGCCTACTTACCTTTTCCCTTGTACAGCAGTTGAAATTAGTGGGGGTGGAATTCAACTGCTGACATGTTTTTGTTGGGCTTGCACAATGTTTTTGTGTGAGTGCTTGAAGGCATGCACCAGTTCATTACAGTTCCTACTAGTCCCCAATACTATGTATCCTCCTACATCATACATCTGCTACCTGCTTCGATCTTGAGTTTGCACCCCTACTTTACAGACTTGTTTTTCAAAGTGTGTTCTGGGATACTAAATCAGCAGCATTAGTATCACTGGGATTTAGTTAGAAATGTTCAACCCCAGACCTATGGAATCAGAATCTGCATTGTTAAACTTCTATGGTTCCTATGAACATTTGAAGTTTGAGAAACCCTGCCTTATAGGATCTGTTCTCTCCCTGAAGGCTCTGTAGCCCTCATTTAATAGGATTTGGTCCAAGTGATTTGCAGACATCCCAGACATGAATGGTGTGCAAAGGGAGTCTCTGCTTAGACTATGATTCCTGACACTCCATTAAAACAACAACATAACTTTCTAATATATACAAAAGATTGAAAACACAAGGTAGCAATCCCTCCCTCATTTTGCAGTAGAAAGGAGGTCGTTATTGTTTCTCAGTTGCTTTTTTATTACATGTCTTATTTGCAGGTAGAATGTCTCCCCATCTCTTTTTTATCCAGTGGCACCCCTCCCACACACATACTCATGATTACCATTTTCATGAAAAATTGAGAGAAATGATGTTTTATATTTTTAAATCAAATTTGAACTATTTTCTGCTTGTGAACTTAGGGAGGAGAGAGAGAATACCTAGAGAAAGAGGTCATTTAGACTTTGTTTCAACCTAAGTGGTTTGAGCTTTTGAGAGTTGACAAGATACTCCTTTAAAAAGCCATTCCTCATCTGCCAGCAGAGACATCTTCACAAGGCCTTGTTGCAGCCATAGAACAGCATCAGACATATTTGGCAAACATGGGTCAGGGGTGGGGCAGTGGGCTGTTTCCTAGCAGGGTTTGGAAGTCCTTTATTACTCACCTCCCAAGAGTATATTAAGAAAGGAATATTAAAATTCTAAACAGTAGTTTTATGAAATGCAATTTGACAATAAATATTGTGTTGGATGTTCTTCCCTCTCAACTCTTTTCTATTCTGCTCTGTGTCTTGCAGACTAAAATATTCTTTCTGAACCTCATCATCCAGGCCTCCTTCCTGTCCAGAGTCTGTGTGAGGAGGAGGTCCCTTAACTGTCAGGGATGAGAGGAGGAGGAGAGAGAGGCTGAGATTTCATTCCCCTACTCCTTCTCTGTTAAGCAGTGTCCAGGAACTGATCAACAACCCCCTTGCCAATAAGGAGTGGCCTCCCTGTTGTGGCATTGTATAAGATACTTCTGTGGATCTTTCCATTATCTTGGAAAGAAAGGATTGGAAGGGATATAGAAAATATAACTTCTACCGTCTCAGCAGAATAGTGGCTCAGAGGTAAATTAAATTAGATTCAGATAAATAAAAAATGTGGGTTTTTTTGGAAATTGAACTTGCCTAGCAAGTTCACACAAGAGTACATGCATAGAGCTCAGGGCCTCATGCATGTTAGATAAGCACTCTACTTCTGATTCCATCTTCAGCCCTTCTTCTCCCTTTTTTAATACAGATTTAGTGAGGTATAATACAGAGTGTAAACCACGCATATTGAGAATACACAATTTGATCAATTTTGACATTTATATATATATTTGACATATATATAATTTGACATATAATATATATATATATAATTTTGACATATATATATATATATCCCATAAAACCATCACCACAAACAAAATGATGAACCTATCATATCACCTACAGAAGTTTCTTCTTGTCCCTTCTCATTCCCCAGGCAACATCTGATCTGCTCTTTCACTATACATTAGTTATATTTCTTGAATTTTATTTTTAGAAATATTTAGTGAATTTACTCAAATGAAGAAAATTTAAATGATACAGAAATGAAAAATATTAGAAATCTATATACAATAAAAAGTTAGTATAAATGAGTCAATTGTATGGATATTTCTAGTTACACATTCATACAAATACATATTTACCTTTTTATACACAATATGAACATTCTGGCAAAAAAATCAGAGCTATTAACAACATTCTCAAGTTTTAAAAATACCATGTAATATGTTTCCACAACAATTACATGAATGTAAACTCCTGATTTATTCTTTTTAAATTTTTTATTTTAATTTGTTATATATAACAGCAGAATGCATTACAATTCATATTACACATATAGAGCACAATTTTTCATATCTCTGTTTGTATACAAAGTATATTCACACCATTCATGTCCTCATACATGTACTTTGGATAAGATGTCCATCTCATTCCACTATCATTTCTACCCCATGCCCACTCCCTTCCCTTCCCACCCCTCTGCCCTATCTAGAGTTCATTTATTTCTCCCATGCTCCCCCTCCCAACCCAACTATGAATCAGCCTCCTTATATCAGAGGAAACATTTGGCATTTGGTTTTGGGGGATTGGCTAACTTCACTTAGCATGATCTTCTCTAGTGCCATACATTTACCTGCAAATGATTTCATTCATGATTTCATTCTCTTTTATCGCTGAGTAATATTCCATTGTGTCTATATATCACATTTTTAATTCATTCATCTACTGAAAGACACCTAGGTTGGTTCCATAATTTAGCTATTGTGAACTGTACTGCTAAATACATTGATGTGGCTGTGTCCCTGTAGTATCCTGTTTTTAAGTCCTTTGGGTATAGACTGAGGAGTGGGATAGCTAGGTCAAATGGTGGTTCCATTCCCAGTTTTCCAAGGAATCTTCATACTGCCTTCCATATTAGCTGCAGCAATTTGCAGTCCCACCAGCAGTGTATAAATGTGCCTTTTCCCCCACATCCTTGCCAACACTTATTGTTTTTTGTATTCTTAATAGTTGCCATTCTGACTGGAGTAAGATGAAATCTTAGAGTAGTTTTGATTTGCATTTTTCTAATTGCTAGAGATATTAAACATTTTTTATATATTTGTTGATTGATTGTATATCATCTTCTGAGAAGTGTCTATTCAGGCCCTTGGCCCATTTATTGATTGGGTTATTTGTTTTTTTGGTGTTAAGATTTTTGAGTTATTTATATACCCCAGAGATTAGTGCTCTATCTGATGTGTGAGGGGTAAATTCGCTCCCATTCTGTAGGTGCTCTCTTCACCTCACAGATTGTTTCTTTTGCTGAGAAGAAACTTTTTTTTTAATCCATCCCATTTATTGATTCTTGATTTTAATTCTTGTGCTATAGGAGTCTTATTAAGGAAGTTGGGGCCTAATCCAACATGATGGAGATTAGGGCCTACTTTTTCTTCTATTAGACATAGGGATTCTGGTTTAATTCCTAGGTCCTTGATCCACTTTGAACTTCTGATTTAATTGCATGATTTTATGATGTCAGAACCATGGTTGGTTTTAATTTTTAATTTGGGAAAGGATAGTAGGGATTGGACCTAGGAGTACTTTATCACTGAGTTACATTCCTGACCCTTTTTATTTTGAGACAGGACTTTCACTAAATTGCTGGACTGGCCTTGAACTTGTGATCTTTCTGCCTCAGTCTCCTGAGTGGCTGTGAGGTTGGGATTATAGGCATGTGCCACCATGCCCAGCTGGCTTTAATTTTTTTAGAACAGACATTGGTATCATAGCACATGGCTTATTAATAGTTAAGGAATTTGTAAACATATTCTCATATATTTGTTGACAAAATTTTTAATACTTATTATTCACTATGATGTTTTACATTTTCAAAATAAGAAAATAGTTGTATACTTTTAAATGGTATTTTTTATAAAACACAATAAAAATTAATGATGATTGATCTTTGTGGTTCCTAGGAATAAGTCCTAACTTTTCACATAGTATAAGTTATATTCTTATGCAAGATTTTATTACAACCTTTTTAATATTTTTAATATTTATTTTTTAGTTTTTAAATTTTTTAATATTTATTTTTTAGTTGTAGGTGAACATAATATCTTTATTTCATTCTTATGTCGTACCAAGGATCAAACCCAGTGCCTCACGTGTGCTAGGCAAGCACTCTATTACTCTTCAACAACCCCAGCCAATGACCCAGTAGTTCTTAAACAATATAACCAGATAACCATATAAATCCCAAATACCCCAAAGGGAACAATCTTCCTAGTGTGCTTTCACCTCATTGAATTAGAAGCTGCTCCTTTTGGACATTTTTCCAAGTAGATGGTTAGGTTTTCATTATGTGACTTTTTAAAAGAAAAAAAAATGATTTTTATTTCTTCCACAGTTTATAGTTCTCAAAATAGACCTTTTTTTTGGAAATCATATAGTCCAGGATATTTTGAATAACCAAATGTTCTTTAGTAGATGAAATCTCTCAGTGCAAACTGTAATAAATAAGCATATACGTCCTTGGCTATATTACTGATATATCCTGGAACCAAAATAAAATGGTTTTCCGGTTTCCACAAACCACTTAATTGTTGTTTTAAACCACCAAATATGTTCAACTATCAAAGGGTAATTTTTCAGGCAAGTGGCCTGCACAAGCCAGCTCATTTTCTTTATTTGCCATGCCCCTACAGCCTCAATTTAATAGGGGACTGTCTTTTTGTTTTGTTTTGTTTTCTGTAGCCAGGATTTGGAAAGGGGTGTTGAACTTCCTGTCTTCGATAGATCACTTGACTTAGTTTATCTGGATTTTCACAGGTTGTCCAACTGTTTTATTTATGTAAGCAGTCGATTGTCTTGGAGATTTCTTAACCTCCTTCATGTTCTTAGTGAAATTAGAAATTTTTTTTTCTATGAAAAATCCATGGAATGATCCTCAATATTATTAGAAAATTTTTGAATTTTAACATTGTGAGTTTCAAATGACATAATCTCTTAAATACTGGTTCCTCACCCTAGCACTGGTGCTGGTCACCCTTGGCCCACTCAGAGCACCCAACATTACTGTATCTTGCCAGGACAGCACCCTCATGGGCTCTCCTGAATTTCAAATAGAATTATACAAATGTGTCACCAGCCATCCGTGGGCTGTGAGTGTGAGCTATGTGCATTGGAGCGATATGAGGGGACAAATCTGGCTTTGCACACTGATTGGGCTGTGTGACATAAGTGTGCCTTTCCTTTTGCTCTGCCTGTGATCCCACATAGCACCTGAGATGGGTGTGACTTGCCAAGATATCAATCAATCTGCCGACTACAAGACATCACAAAGCAAGACTCCACCTTTGAAACATTATCCCCTGCCTTATTTGGTGAAGAACATTCCACTGAAGCTCCTTTGTATGTGTCTCCCCCCGCCCCCACAAAAATAAAGAGATTCTGGGTGCACGCTGTCTGTCCAGCGCTGTCCAGCGTGGAAGCTGACCCTTAAGCTCGCAGAGCCATCCTACCCTCTACCTGAAAAATTCATGTTTGTTTGTTGTGTGATTTCCTTGCCATTTTCTTAGTTTGATGTTGCAGCCACCTCTTTCGAACTCAGCTCATCTCGCCAGCTTGGGCAGTTAGTGAGACAAATGTGCTTTTTTCTCCTTTGGTCTGGCTTTCTTCACTCAGCATAATTATTCTGAATTTTATTCACATCGTGAGTATCAAAATTCACTTCTTTGTATTGAGGAGTATTCCAGTGTGTAGGTGTGACACAATTTGTTTATCCATTTACCTGTAGCAGACATTTGGATTGCTTCTGGTTTTTGACAATTACAAATAAACTGTTATTTAATCATTGTGTATAAGTAATGAACATATTCTTTTTCTCTTGAGTAAATACTTAGAAGTAGAACAACTGAATAACATAACAGTGTATATTTAGCTTTTTAAGAAATGACTAAGCATTTCCAAAGTGGTTGGACAATTTTATAGTACACCAGCAATATATGGGATTTCTAACTCCTCCACATTCTCATCAATACTTGGTATTGTCAGTCTTCTTCATGTTGGCCATTCTGATGGATGTATAGTAATATATCATTGGACATTTCCCTAATGACAAATGGTGCCAATCATATATTTATGTTTTTGTGTAACAATATATAGCTTCTTTCATAAAGTGTCTTCTCAAATATTCTGCTTACTTTGAAATATTGGCTTCTTTTTTTTTTAAGTTTTGAGAGTATTGTTTTTAAAAAACATATTTTGGACTTACCAGGTCTTTGTCAGATATTTTATTTGCAATTTTTTTTTCAGTTTGTGACTTGTCTTTTCATATTTTTTCCACCTCCCTTCTAGCTTTTTAATAGTGTTAGGAATGGAACCCAGCATCTTACACATGCTAGGCAAGCACTCTACCCCTGAGCTATATCCCCAGTCCTCTTCATTTTCTTGACATATGAGTTATAAAGCCAGGAAATCCCCTTCATTGTTTAAGGTAGTTTAAGGCCTAAGTTTATGTTTATTTATAATGAAGAAAATGTGGATACAGCTTATATGTGCAAACAGAAGATGAAGAGTTAAAGATGTTGTGTAATAACATCAAATGGGTTATTACACAAGCTATACAAAAACTGGGGGGTGGGGTGGAGAAGCAGCCCCTGACATCTGAGAGCTGGCCTGGTACTACTGGCTAGGGCCTATCATTTCACTGTCAAAAAATTTCACAAAAGAGGCATGTCAGGCAAAGCCATTTAGTGACTGGGATGGATCAAGGCAAAAACAAGACCACTTGGGATTTATGTCAGATCAAAAACCAAAGGCTGAATGTTTTCTCTGATATTCGGGTGCTAATTCACAATAGGGGAGGCACTGGGAAAGAATTAAGTTATGTTGGGTAGAGGGGAGTGAGGGGAGGGGATATGGGGATAGGAAGGATAGTAGAATGAAACAGACATTATTACCTTATGTATATGTATGACTACCTAACTGATGTGATTCTACAGCATGTACAATCATAAAAATGAGAAATTATACTCCATTTATGTATGATATATTAAAGTGCATAAATGCATTCTACTGTCATGTATATAACTAATTAAAACAAATTTAAAAATTAAAAAAAAACATGAAACTTATCCAAGTCCCAAAAGTGATCCTAGCTAATGTGACTGATTGCTTGAAATTTGTTACCAACCATAATTTTAGCTGTGATTCATTCTTCTTTCCTATCGATACCCAATTATGATACCCAATCTTTTTATTATCCCTGCTTCCTGACAGCATCCAATCCAGAGCAAAGCTCTGCTTACTCAAACCCTCCCTGAAATCATCTAATAGGAGGTCCAAATCTGTCCTTTCAACATTGATGCCTTGAGAAACCATGGGTATCTCACTGCATGTTATGTGGAATCATAAGACCTAGCACTAAACACAACTTGCTTAACTACTGGTTTGTTCCAGTGGTTCTTTGTCTGGACATAACTGACAAAAGTGGGTCTTCATGTGCTGATGTGGATTTCAAGATATTTCATTTAATAGTAGAAATAAAAATTAGAGAGCATCTATATTCATTTTCTTGTATACAACTAGAATATTACTGGTAGGACATACAAGAAATTTGTTACAGGATTATTTTTGGAGAGAAAACTGGGTGGCAGAAGACAATTGAGATAAAATTTACCTTTTGTCATATATACTTTTGATTTTTTGCCACATATTTTCTTTTTTATCTCCAATTATCTACTTTTATTGATCTTAAATATACAATCTAAGTAAAATCAGAGACCTCAGCTGGCATATGTTCTTTCAAGGCAAATTTCGAGGTAGTCTGTTGTATGCAGTTAGGCTCTCTGTGTTTTTTTTTTTTTCTTTTTCTTTTGGTATCTGGGGTTGAACCATTTCCCTGATCCACATTCCCAGCCCTTTAAAAAAACAACAACAAAAAAAAAACCAATTATTTATTCTAATTAGGTATGTATGACAGCAGAAGGCATTTTGATTCATTGTACACAATTGCAGAACTTTTTTTCTCTGGTTGTACACAATGTAGCATTGCAGCATATGTGCAGTCATACATGTACCTAGGGTAATGATGTCCATCACATTCCACCATCTTTTCTTCTCCCATCCTCCCTCCCTTCCCCTTCCTCCCTTTTATCCAATCACAGTTCTTCCATTTTCCCCATGCACCCCCCCCCACCCATCCATTATGGATCAACATCCACTTATCAGAGATAACATTTGGTCTTTGGTTTGGGGAGATTGGCTTACTTCATTTAGCATGATATTCTCCAACTCCAACCATTTACCTGAAATGCCATAATTTTATTCTTTTATGCTAAGTAATATTCCATTGTGTATATATACCACAGTTTCTTTATCTATTCATCTATTGAAGGGCATCTAGTTTGCCTCCACAGTTTAGTTATTGTGAACTGAGCTGCTAAAAACATTGATATGGCTGCATTTCTATAGTATGCTGATTTTAAGTCCTTTGCATATAGACTGAGGAGTGGGACAGTTGGGTCAATTGTTGGCTCCATTCCAAGTGTTCTAATGAATATTCATACTGCTTTCCAGATTGGTTGCACCAATTTACAGTCCCACCAGTAATGTATGAGTATGCCTTTTTCCCTACACCCTCGTCAATACTTATTGTTGTCTGTATTCTTGATGACTGCCAGTCTGACTGGCATGAGATGAAATCTTAGAGTAGTTTTGATTTGCATTTCTCTAATTACTAGAGATGTTGAACATTTTTTCATATATTTGTTGATGGATTGTATATCTTCTTCTGAGAAATGTCTGTTCAGCTCCTTAGCACATTATTGATTCAGTTGTTTGATTTTTTGGTGTTAAGTTTTTTGAGTTCTTTATATATCCTGGAGATTAGTGCTCTATCTGATGTGCATGTGGCAAAAATTTGTTCCCAAAATGTAGGCTCTCTCTTCACCTCATTAATTTTTTCTTTTGCTAGAAAAATGCTTTTTAGTTTGAATCCATCCCATTTATTGATTCTTGATTTTATTTCTTGTGTTTTAGGAGTCTTGTTAAGGAAGTCGGGGCCTAATCTGAAGTGATGAAGATCTGGGCCTACTTTTTCCTCCATTAGGCACAGGATCTCTGGTCTAATTTTTAGGTCCTTTATCCACTTTGAGTTTTGTGCATGGTGAGAGATAGGGGTTCAGTTTCTTTTTCCTACAAATAGACTTCCAGTTTTTCTGCACCATTTGTTGAAGAGGCTATCTTTTCTTCAATGTATGTTTTTTGGTGCCTTTGTCTAGTATGAGATAATTGTATTTATGTAGGTTTGTCTCTGTGCCTTCTATTTTGTACCGTTGGTCGCTATATATGTGTCTATTTTGGCACCAATACCATGCTGTTTTTGTTAGTATAGTTTTGTAGTATAGTTTAAGGTCTGGTATTGTGATGCCTTCTGCTTCATTCTTCTTGCTAAGGATTGCTTCTACCACATATTTTCTAAGCAAAAGAATGAGTGAAGTTTAAATTAGATAATCTTTTCAATTTCCAATAAGGTAAAATTCTGCGTGCGTATGTATTTTAAAGATTTGAAGGAAAATATTACCAGTAGTATTTCTAGAGGATGAGATTAAAGATAATTTTTTTTTCAAAAATCTTTGCCTTTTCCCCCCTACCAATTTTTTTTTTTTACAATGAGTAAGACTTTCTCTTATATTAAAATCACACAAACACAGTTATTTTTTTTAAAACAATAGTTGTACTGAAAGGCTTTGAAGAGAAACCAGAGGTGACCTACTTAGGGCAACAATTTCTGAGAAGGACAGGTCAGGGCCTAAAGGACTACCCTTGTGACCCATGAAATCACTGCCCAAGGTGAGAGGGGAGCAAAGTATTGTCGGAGTCCTACCTGTTGTGGCTCATGTTTACTCAATAGTGACAACAGCCCCCAGGATCATACAGATTATTTTTTGTTATCAAGACCCCCGAGGAGAAGGGGTAGAGGCTCCAGGAAGATATTATATTATTATTATTATCCAGGAAGAAGGGGTATGGGCCCCAGGATTATTCTTTTAATCCTCTTTTTTATACATAATGCCCCCCGTGGAAAAAAAATGCTGAGTAAGTGAAGGAGACAGGAAATAGAAAACACTGTGGCAACAGAAGATGTGGACCTAATTCCTCATCCTATAATTTGACCGCTGTTTGGGGTCACACTCTTAAGTTTCTTAAAGGCTCTGAGTCTCAGTTTCCTCAGTATTTAAAATTAGAGGTTTGTACTTGATCAATGATAAACAATCCAAAGTTTACAAATGAAGTGTCTTGTCAATTAATGTCTGTACATTCATGGCTTTCCCTCCTACCTCAGTTGCTTTTCTCTAGATGCACTTGCCTTGCATATGGTTGCATCTAAGTTTCATGTGCCACGATTTGCCTGTTGTCAAGATGTGCCTGTTTATCTACAGAAGCACACATGCTAACATCTGGTCTCTGCTTATCTTCTACATATGCTTGGCATCCACCGAAAGGCCCAGCCTCCCTTCCTGCCCTTGGCCAGCAGCCCAGGCAGGACCCTGTGAGTCATTCTTCATTTCCTTCCACAGCATCTCTGTACGTCTAATAACTCTTTGTTCCCACATCTGTGTTACTTTGGGGCAAAAAAGAAACAGTCCAGCCTCCCATGACATCTTGTAGTACAGGGAAGCTCAGAAAACTTATCTCAGGATCACTAGGCTAGGCACTTCACAGCTGATTCTGTCCTCTACAATGCCCCTAGAAGGGCTGGTCACCAACCTAGGTTCTCCTTGAGAAAGGACATTTTGCTCCTAGATCCCTGAAATTTGTTTGCTTGAGATTCTCTTATCCCCTACCCTCTTTCCATTTCTTGGCCTCGGAGGAGAGATTTCTGGACTCTTTTCTCAGATTCTACTTGCATCTAGAACTCTTCACTTCCAACTTTCTTTTCTTCCTCATTCCCAGGGTAACATTTCTCCTTACTCATCCCCCTAAATCTCTTGATTCTTTTGCAAAAGAGCAATACAGTGTAGTGGACAAGTACCTAGACTCTGGAACCAGACCAAAAATGCTTCTCTCCTGCCTCTAGTACTTATGAGCTATGTGGCCTTAGGAAAGTTATATCATCATTTGTGCCCCAGTGTTTTACATGTAAAATAGGGTTAGCAGGTGGGTACAATAGTACCCATCTGTATTAGTTTTCTATTGCTGCTATAACAATTTATCACAAACTTAATGGTTTAAAACAACTCAAATCTATCACCAAACAGTGCTGGAAGTCAAAAGTCCTGAGTGTGGTCAGGGCTATGTTTTTTCTGGATGCTGTAAAGGAGACTTTTTTTTTTTTCCTTTCCCAGATCCTGGTGGCCATCTGTGTTCCTTGCCTTGTGACCCTTTCTCCATCTCCAAAACCAGTAGCATGACATCTTCAAATAGAGCGCTCATGCACACTCTACTTCCATCTTCAGTCATCACATTTTTTTTCTTTCTCTCTCTCTGACTCCTCTGCACACAAGGTTTTGTGTGATTACCTTGGACCCAGCCTGGATAGTCCAGGCTAATTCCCCTTCTCAAACACCTTAACTTAATCACTTCTACAAAGTCTATTTTGCTATGTAAGGTAGTCTATCCACAGATTTGGTGGATTAGGGCATGGACATTTTCAGGGGTGGGGGGGCATTACTCCATCGACCATAGTATCTAATAGGATTATTGCGAGGAATTAAATAAGAGGATTAATGCTTGGTTTGATACAATATTATGATTAAGCCTATGCCCAGGTTTTGGAAATTCATACACCAATAATTATTTGTTTTCTGTTATGTTATTTATTTTTCTTTGGCACAATGCATACCTTGAGCTCTTTCTACTATACCAAATAAATAGAAAGACCAAGGCATTTGAATAAATGTGAAGTTTTAAATGTTTATTAAATTGCAAAGATCTGCTCCTGCTATTTCTGTAGGCCTTTTCATTTTTCCTGACATAGCCCACAAGTAAAGAAATGTATTCACTAGTGACCTTGATGACCTCCGAAGTTCACTTCCACTAACACTCTTCTTCAACATTAAAGTCTTTTTTTCTGAGTGAGTAGGGGCTTGTCTGGGATCCCCTTGTGGCTTTTATTTTCACTCTGCTTTCCTCTCTTCCTCTTCTTCCTTCTTACTAAAATTCTTAAAGAGTCATTAGTGGCAGGACAGAGATAGTGTAGTCAGGCTGGGCACAGTTGGAACTGGCATTCTAGAAGGAGAGCCTTACCCCACAGAGGAAAGCAAATAGTTTCTGGTACTCCATTAACATTTGTGAAGCATGAGCATTTCCAGGTGACAGTTGAGAGAGGCTGGAACGTGAAATTGAGGAAATCTTGCTTGGTTCATCTGAGTGGAACCATCTGGTCTTTCACAGTCCTCAATATCTGTGCTAGCCCGACTATGCTGGGGCAAGGCTGCAACCTATCAACTCTGAAAATGACAAGAAGTGGGCAGCATTTAGTTCCTTAAGGCCAGGAAAGAAATTCTTTTAAAATGCTGGGAAAAACTTAAGCATGTATTCCCCTAAGTGGGGTCAGGAAGTCCCCAGAGGGGAGCTGTATCTCATTTTGTGAAACGATCTCTAGAAATTTAAGTGTGGATCTTGTGGGAACCAAAGGACTGCTCTAAGGATTAGAATGAACACTAAAATAAAGGAGGTAATGGTCTTAGGAAAAAAAGTCAAGCTATGCATTGAAAATTAGAAGCAACTGTAATATCTGGACCTGATATCTAGTTAGAAGACACCAAGAAGCTCTGGTGTATTTCATTGCTCAATAATTGGAAGAATCACCAGTTATTAAGTTACTGCTATGTTCAAGATTTGAACATTTGGTACTTATTTATTTCATCTTTAACTATAAAAAAATTCTGAAAGATCATTTCTTATTATCTTATTATTTATGTACTCTCACAGCTTTAATTTTATCATTAAAATTGCAATGATCACATCTATCTATAACATTGCTAGAAAAAGTGGAATAAAGTATGTCAACATGCTTGTATTTAACATGAGTCTGATTTACATTTGTGAAATGATTGTTGAATCAGGCAGAAAAGATAAGGATATAAATGATATTTTTATTGGTTATTTCATTTGGCAATTGTTTAGGGTGCCTATTATATTCCAGGCCCAAGACAATTAAAATATAATCCTAACCCTAGCACTAAAAATTATATCAATATTTGGTATTAAAACTGAATGTACTGACTATTATATTATCAATATTATAATTTCAAGCAGGAGCTGAAAATTCAGCTCTTATATACCTAACAAATTTTTGTTAAGTGAGGGGAAGCCATTGGAAGACTGTATGAAAGGTTTACTCTGTTCAGATTTGTGGCTTAGAAAGATTATTTAGGTGATAGTGTGGGGGGAGTGGGGACACAATACTCAATGCATGGAGAGTTAGGATACTGAAATTAGGTGGTGTAGAGTAATGGTCTAAAGTAAGACGTGTGGAGATAGCCCAGGTCTGGCTTTGCCATATTCTGGCAGTGTTATCATGGATGATTTACTTAATCTCTTTGCATCCCAGTTTTCTTAAACATAGAATAAGAATAAAAATAATATCTACCTCACAAGATTGATGTGACATTTATAAGTGTTAATAGAATACAACAAATAGTAAAATAACTGCTGTATAATGAGACCAAATAAATACTATCTTGTTGTCATTGTTAAAATATTAGTGCAAAAGAGAAATGATGAGGACCTGGGCTGAGGCAGTGGCACTGGGGATGGAGAAAGGGGGAAGGTGTCAAGTAAGTGGAATTGAAAGGACTGAGTAACAGAGTTAAAGTGAGTTTAAAAGCAATGGAGGTTCATGGGAGCTCTTTCAATTCACTGGGTGAGTAGAAGAGTCTGGATTCAAAGCTGTTCTGATTTATATTTTCCTCAGTTGTTCTTCTTGAGTAGGTCACACTATGATTCTATCATCCTGCATGTCCTGGATTTAAATCTCATCTACAAATACAGTAGTCCATAAAACATAAACTTAAGTTTTTTAAGCCTTCTCTTTGGGTGACAGAAACACATTTCAGTTACTAGAGTTTTGCCTCCTTTTTTCCATAATTGCATAAAACTGTCTTCTACAAGTGCCAGGATGAGAGACTGGGACTGCACACTATTCCTCCATGCCATCCAGCCAGGTCAGCATCCATTAAAGCTATCGTCACCTTTAAGCTCACTCCTCAAGCCTTTTCACGTGTAACACTTCTCTTGGGCATGTCACAATCAATCATTCTGCTGCTTAGTCAGGTTCTACCACAAAATGCTGGAAACTAAGAATGTTAGGGTCTCTTTTAGTTCATTTTCTATAAAGTAACAGAACTTATCTAATTTACAGTTTTGGAGGTTAATTTCCTCCTGTTAGGCAAGGCCCCCCACCCTCTAAAGATTCCACCACCTCTCAACATTGCACACTGGGGATGCAAGCTTCCAAAATATGAACCCTTGAGAGAAGTATTGTGTCCAAACCATAGCAGAATCATTTCTTACTTCTGTCCTCTCTTGGCTACACAGTAATCATTGCATGGTTTCTGCAACACACTGGGAATGTGGGTGAGTCTAAGGTGCAAGTTCTTTACCAGTTTCTTGCCACCTGCAGGATCTGTTTTCTTGGATATCCTAAACCTAGCCAAGGTTTCAATAGAGTCCCTCAGATCCCAATCCACTTGAGTGATGGAATAAGGCAGTGCATATGCCCTCTTCTTAAGGACCTTAGCATCTCTGCTCCCATTACTTCCCCTTAATTCTCCTTTCCCTTCCTCCTGCAGGCCCAAGCCAGGTTCGTTCTTTTCTTTCTTCACTTATTTTCCTTTTTGCTTAATTGCCCTGAGTCTGTTCAGTTCCCCTCAGGCCTTGAGTTTTGAAACTCAAAAGCTAGGAAGAGGCTTTTTAAAATCCTCTTTCTTCTGTAACTTACCTTCCCCGAGGCAATGAAGGAGGGGATGTGCTCAAAAATGGGAAAGTGTCAAAGAAAAATAATCCATTAATACTTCATAGACATTATCCAGATACATTTTAAACAGAGTCATCAGACAATAACCTACAATATCTTTTGTTTTTGAAAGCCTTTTATCTTTTCCCTAGTTGACAGATATGAGACATGGAATTTTGATAGTCATTTGACTTATTGATTCTGAGAATAGGCAGGGCTGAATGTAACGGGTGAAGAAATCTTTCAAAGACAAGAAAAAGCCAGTCTCTTTGAATTAGAGAAAAAATTAAGGTAGGAAAGAAAGATGAGTCTCTCTTCAATACCATCTTAGTGCCATGGGCTTAGGACAAGGCTGATTTGGAAAGTGTCTATGGAAAGCTGGAATGGGAGAAGGCACTAACTGGACTAGAAGGAGCACACACATGGATTTTCCTGAGATGGTACTAGGTTATTCCTTTTTCTCATGTCCTTCAGGTTAGTGCCCACTTTCTCTCTCAGAACCATCCAGGGTTAAAAGGTAAATTATGTGGTGAACTGGTTTCTAGCTTATATAAGCCTCTATTGTTCCTATTTGGAAAGAGACTGGAGACATAAAAAGCCTTATTTACTAATTTTTCTCATGTAACGAGGTCAAAGAAATTACTCAAAATTCTGAGCTCAAGAAGGATCTTTGTTTTTAGATTCTTTGATATAAAAATCATGTTTTCATTATAAGTAAATAAAGATATAGAGGATAAATAAATATTTATTTCATTTATTCACAACTATTGCTGTGGATTTGTAAACCTTCTTTACTCATTTAATTTGTTGTGGCAAATTATCTCATGTTATCTACTGTCCTGTGTTTTATTCCTTTTTTTTGAATTCTTAATTGCTCATGGGTAAAGTAAAAATATATACTACCTAGGTAAAATTTTCCTTTTCAACCATTTATATAATCTTCCATTAGGATTGTTTCTAGAAAAATGGACAAACTTAGATATATTATTCACAGATTGTGTGTGTGTGAATGCATGTACTCAGTGTTCTATGAAGCTGATTAGATTCTGAAGGGCAAAAATGAGAGACCTGAAGCCATAATGATCTCCAATAAATACAGTCCCTACTGCAAGGAGATGACTTGAAACACTGATGCAAGTGTTAGTGCCATTGCTTTTAAAGAAAATAGCTGCATTAGGCCTGTCCAGATTAAATTGAAGTCAGTGTTCAAATATTAAACATGCACTTAGGAGGACATTTGACAACCACAGTCAGCAGAATGGAACTCTAAGGAAATCAAGTTGTAAGAATTATCAGTTGGTGAGATCATCGAGGCATCTTAGAATTTGATGAATGAACTACAGACCAGAACAATCCCTTTTTTAATATTTATTTTTTAGTTAGACACAATACCTTTATTTTTTATTTATTTTTATGTGGTGCTGAGGATCAAACCCAGGGCATCACATGTGCTGGGCGAGTGCTCTACCACTGAGCCACAACCCCATTCCTCACCCATTCTTGTTCCTAGAGTGTCTCAGTCCATTTGTGCTTTTATAAGAGAATATCACAGACTGAGTAATTTATAAAAACCCAAAATGTATTTCTCACAGTTCTGGAGACTGGAAAGAGTCCAAAATCAAGGAATCAGTAGGTTTGATATCTGGTGAGGGAGGCTCCAGTATACCTGCTTCCAACATGGCACCTTGTTGCTGTAATCTCTGGAGGGGATGAGTACTGTGTCCTCACATGGTGAAAAGAATGGAAAAAGCAAAAGATCTTTTGTGCAGGAATTCTGTGAAGTCTCCTTTATAAAACCCTCGATTTCATGCATGAAAGAGGTGCCCTCATGGTGTAATGACCTTGTAAAGGCCACACCTCTAAGGTTACCGCATTGGAGATTAAGTTTCAACATGAATTTTAGAGGGACATAAATACTCAAACCATAGCATAGAGGATTCCTTTGGCTGTTCTCATTAGAAATATGCAGTTTTGTGTAGGGAATGCTTTTCTTCAGCTCTCTTATTGGAAATATAGTTATTTTATTGTTTGTCAATTTAAAACAGTTTCTTGTGGAGATGACATTACTGGTCCTCTTTTAAATGTCTTACTCTATAGCATATCTAATGGTCAATTTTTAAAAAATATATTTTTATAGTAGATGAACAATACCTTTATTTTATTTTTATGTGGTGCTGAGGATCGAACCTCATACATGCTAGGCAAGCTCCTTGCCAACTGAGCTATAACTCCAGTCCTAAGATTAATTTTGATGGAAAAATAAAACAATTCTGTTTCTGCCAATTTTAAACAGGCCTATTCAACCAATTTTAAGTGATTCTGTAAGTATTATGAAACAATTTCTTTATAATTTACACCATTTCAAGGATAAAATTTAATGGCTGTTTTGAGGAACCTGTAGAACATGTAAAAGTTCATAAAATATTTAAATTGTGAACAATATTAACAGTGATACAGGATAATGTGACTTGTAACCAAAATGTTGCAAAGATAAACATATAAAATAAGAGTAGCTTTTTAAAAAATGATGCATACTCCTGTAACTTATCTTTTGGCTGTTGAATGAGTAAATTATTACTAAAGAACATTAAAAATATGCAGGAGCTTAATTATTCCTCCAGGATATATGTGCATTAGATGAAATACTTCAGTTTCCAGTGAAGAGACAGGAAAAACTGAAGACTATTGAGGCTTCATTAAATGTCTATTGCCAGTATTTCAAATATATTAGATAGTTCAGGAGATATTAGAGTCTACCTAGAGAAAAGGAGTTAAAAATTGGAACAAAGGATACATTTTCCATGGCAAATAGGACAGGAAGATATTTTATTGACCAGGTGAAGTGAAATATTTCCACTGGACTTATCTGACAATTTGTTACACTGGAATCAAGTCAGCTATTTCTCTCCATAGACAGGAGAATGAGTAAAATAGCAAGCAGGAAGGGTAAACAGATAGGCAGGCACATTAGCTTTTAATCACAATAATGAAATGCCTTACAGAGATTACTTAAAGAAAATTATTTGCTCACAGTTTTAGAAGTTCAAAGTCCATGCATGATCAGGTGGCCCCATTCTTTTGGCCTCTGGTGAGTGCAGTGCATGGTGGTACATTCATGGTGGAAGTGTGTGTAGGAGCAAGTGGTTCCATTACAAACAGGAGGAGAGAGAAAGCGTGGGCAGGTCCAGGCCTGATCTTTTTATAATAGCCATCTCTAAGAACTACCAAAAGGATTGCATGAGAAATACCTAATACTCCCAGTGATCTAAGGACCTCCTATTAGGCCCACACCTTAAAGCTTCCACCACCTCCCAGAGGTCCACCATGGGGACTGTTTTAGTCAGTTTTTTTCGATGCTGTGACTAAAAGGCCTGACAAGAACAACTTGAGAGGAGGAAAAGTTTGTTTAAGGGCTCATGTTTTCGGAGGTGTCAGTCTATATTCTAGCTCCATTCCTCAGGGCTCAAGAGAGGTAGAATAGTGTAGCAGAGGGAAGCTGTACACATGATAAGGAAGGAAAAAGAGAGAGAGAGAGAGAGAGAGAGAGAGAGAGAGAGAGAGAGAGAGAGAGAGAGAGAGACTGACTCCACTCACCAGATACAAAATATATACCCCAAAAGCACACTCCCAATGACCCACCTTCTCCAACCACACTCTACCCACCTTTAATTAACACTCAGTTAATCTCATCAGGGGATTAATTCACTGATTTGGTTAAGGCTCTCACTCATTTCTCCTCTAAACCTTCTGGCATTGTCTCACTCATGAGCTTTTGGGGGATACCTCATATCTAAACCATAACAGAGACCACGCCTTTAATTACAGTAGATTCCTAAGAGACATAAACCATACTCAAATAGCAGCAGGTATGAGGAAGAAGCCTGATCTTTCAGTTGAGTATTTATAGTTAGGTAAATGAAGGCAAAGAAAAGACAACATATCAAGTTGTAAAAAGCAAGTGGAAAGCAGATTCTATTACAGGTCCTTGTAATGATATAGCACTGACTCTTCTCATAATGATAATAGCATTACAACCAGAGTTAGTTATGACAGAGTGGTCTAAGCAGAGGAAGCAAGATTTTAAAAATCACACAGTTTTGTAGCTACATTACCAGTTGAAAGAAGTATAATTAGTTCAGTAAATTAAGAGTATACGGAAAGAAGTAATATGGAATGATACAAGGGTATCCACAGGCTACAAACAGAAATGCTTATAGAGGCCATGTGGATACAGCCAATGAGTAAAGCATGCTGGGTAAAATACAGAAAGTGCAGGCTATGACAGATCAGAGAGCCCACATGCCATCTAAATGGGCAAACTTTGCTCACTCCATCTGATGTTGCCTCTGGGAATGCAGGCCCAGATGTTGCCAGATAGTTTGTGTTATTTTTCAAAAGAAGTCTAGAATATAGATTTTTGTAAAATGTGAATTTCCCCAATGATTAAAATATCATATGGCCAGATGAAGTACATCTGCTTGCAGTATCTGGACCAAATCATGATGACCCCTGTATGTTAAGATAAAGAGATTGAAATTCCTCCTGAACACATTCAGAAGGACATCACAGGATGTTAGGTATTAACACAATCATATTTATGTTTTGCAAAGATTACAGTTTATTGATAGAAATATGAAAAATGCATTGGAGAGAGGCAACACTGGAAAATAGATGACCTGCTAGACATCTATGGTAGGAACCCAAATGTAGCTGTAAGAGGCAGGGATGGTAATGAAAAGAGGGGAGATACAAGGTCAGTTTGGGATTCCCTGCGCTTAGTGACTGAGTAAAAAGGAAAGACAAAAAGAGACTGGCAATCCCGGATAATTCCCCTGTTCTCTGCATCAACACTTTTCTAGAAGTCCAGAAACAAATCTCCTTTTGTGGAATGTTCTGCAGCTGTGACAGAGAACAGCAAAATATTCCAGAAGTTGTATGATGAAACGAAACCTAATTTAATGTGTTTTATGGACTCCAACCAGAAATTGTAGTACTAAGCCCTACACTATCCCTTCTGCATGACAGCTGGTTATAACTGTGAATTAGGTAGTTTTCCATTACCTTTTTTTTTCCCTTTCAGAACATCTCTTTTATAGCAATCAATTTATTTCAGATCTTCAGATCCTGGTTATTACAATGGCCACCTCATTATTCTTCTAGATTATCAGACTCCATTCTCCAACTGGTCCTTAATGTGCTTCCTCTTTCCAACTATAGCAAATTAAACTCCTTTTCTTGACTTTCAAGGCCTTCCAAAATCCAGCAACAACCCTCCCTTGAACTACTACCTAACTATAGTCTGACTTGTATCCTAGACAGTTCTCCTCAAAGTTCATTTTTGCCTTTAATACTTGACTCTGAATGTCCTGCCTCATTCTCCCTTGCATTCAGAATGTTCTTTCCTCCTTAAAGGCCTCTATTTATTTTGGTCTCATTGTTCCTCTAGGTTCCTAAAATAGCTTGTGGCCTCTGCTAGAAGAGCCACAAGAAGAGTCTTTAAAAGGACCTCCACAATGAGGAATTGCTAGTTTTTCCCAGGCACACTGCAATGACTCTAGCAGGGTACTTACAATGACTCCAACTCAGTGTCATGGCCATAGTGGACTGGACTGGACAGACATTTCCTGTGCCAGAAACAACTGTATTGGGACCAAGTCATCTCAAACATGATTTGTCACAATCCTGACACCACGTTTCATATGGTGGCCAGTCCTCTGTTGAGGAAGGTTAATTAGATGAACAACCATTGTATTCATGTTGTTATGAGAAATCACACTACATCGACCAGTGCAGAAGAAACACCAAATCCAGATGCTCTGAATGGCTAGCAAAGGATCTCCTTCTGCTTATCCCAGATTCAAGCATATTTTTGCTAATTATCTCCATCATTGCAGGAAGTCTGTGCATGTTTTATATTAAATCAAGCAGTGTGTTTTTTTTTTTTCAAACTATTTTTTCACGGGCTTTAGGCATCTTTCCAAGAAGACCTCAGAGATACTTCAAATGGAAAGCACATGGGTAACCCCAGGCAAGACCTACTGGCTGCCCTGCAAGAAGCTCTACAGAATGGATTATCTTAGTGAATTTACCACAGCCCATGATCTAGCTCTCAGCTTTTGCAGATTTAGAACTGGGTTATATCAACACAGCACAGATCTATTTGTCATTAGTGGTTCACATTAATCAGTCCTCAAAGACCGATAGAAAAAGCCAGAACATCTATATAATTGTCACTGTCTCAAGGCCTGGAATACTTGCTAGGAACATGAAATCTGAGTAAGGGTTAAAGAGAGTTCCATGTGTTATGACATTCGTGAGAGGGAGATGCGTAAAGTTAGTGTTAGTGCCAGGAACTACACACAACCAGCAGTTGATATTATTGCTGGGGAAGCTGGCCGCAAACTACCCTTGTCAGTGGATGTTTGTTCCAGATGAGATGGTTTTTCTTCAGTTTGGTGTTTGGTGGTGATCTATAATGGAGTTACAGCTACACAAGGCACTTAGATCTGTGGCCAAGGGTACTGCCTCCACTGGATGATGAAAATGACAACTCACATGTAAGAAGTTGACTGACTGATTGGATCTACAGGATGAGATAAGAATCAAGGATGGACTCACCCCACCCCCACAACATACACACCAATTACTTTATGGCTTGAATAACTGTATATATAATAGAGCCATATTATTATCTAGAGATAAGGAACATTAGATCATGAATTCAGTTTTGAACATACTGGTGATTTAGGGATTTTTTTTTAGAGATCCAAACTGAAATGTCTTCTAGGCGACTTAGATAACATATTCAGATTCGCCTTACTCAGAATCATGATCTGTGCCAGAGATGTAAATTTGGGATTTATCAGTGTATAGATAATTGAAGTCATGGGAATTAATAATATTTTCCTTGGGAGAAAATATAGAGAACAAAAGTAGAGGACCTAGGATAGAATTCTTAGGTACATCAGCATTTAATTGTTAGAATAACATAAAAGAGCAAGAGAGAATAGCCAAAAATGAGAAAGAAAATCAGGAGTGTGCTAGCATGGAAACCAAGACCAGAGACTATTTAAAGAAAAGTGTATTGATGCTGTCCAAATGGTGACGTAGGTTCTAAGTATAAAATGGCCATGGCACTGCAAAGAGTTGAGTGTTTTGGATTTAGCAAAAATCTACCAGGACCAAATACTGTCCCAGGTCACTGGCAGCTATGTGTCCTATCAGGGAGACTTGGAAAAACCTTCTGTTTCATTTGGGCTGAATTTGCAGATTATTTGCTATACAAAGAAGGGAATGAGGAGCTTAATAGACTTAACAAAGAGAGGGGGATATTTTGATGTAGCAATATAAAAGTCTTAGATGATATTACAGAAGCAATGTTAACATAGCAGTGGAGTGGAATCGAAGTGTGCTGAGGGACCAAAGGCTTTCTCCTGGAGGAATACGGTGTGTGTGTGTGTGTGTGTGTGTGTGTGTGTGTGTGCGCGTGCTCGCATGCCAAGTATGTTATTAAAGATCAGGGTAAGAACTGTATCAGAGTCTGCTAAATATCTTTTAAAAAGTTATTTTATATTCAACCTTAGAAATTTCACTATAGTATGCTAGTAAGAGCCATCAGTAATGACTTTTTAAAAATTAAGTCTAGAAATGCTAGACCATTTCTGGGAATATTGGAAGCCCAAGGAGACAACTTGAAACACTGACATGAGAAGAATGTTAGTGTCATTGCTTAAAAGCGAGTAGCTGCATCTGGCCTGTCCAGATTAAACTGAGGTCAAAGATCAAAACTGAGAAGTAGTAAACATACGCTGAGGATGACATTTAAAAACCACAGTCTGTGGGATGTGACTCTAATAAAATTAAGGGACATGTGCTACACTCAGGCACACATTCAACTTCCACTGCTACCTAGAGGCACCATTCTTGGCTAAACCACACAGATATAAAGCATGCCATTCTTTTGCACTCCCTTTGGGAACAAATTAACTTTTAAAAATCCCCCAAAATGTCTGATTCATGAAGGATCAAGTAAAGGGGAAAAACCAGGTGCTTCCATGAGTAGAAGATATTTTCTCCTTTTGGGGTAGAAAGAGGGCTCAGAGGAGAAGAGGGATTTTCCTCAAATAGTGATCCTATATTCACACACTAATCACAATTTAAAATAATTCTCAGAACTAACATTTTCTTTCTTCTCAATGTCAAAATTAAGCACAACTTTTTTTTTAAGAGAGAGAGAATTTTTTAATATTTATTTTTTAGTTTTCAGCGGACACAACATCTTTGTTTGTATGTGGTGCTGAGGATGAAACCCGGGCTGCACACATGCCAGGCAAGCGCTCTACCGCTCGAGCCACATCCCCAGACCCGGCACAACTGTTTTTTATCCACTTTCCATAGGACTAGGGTTCATTACACCAGGATGTAGCAGCTCCTGCAGTACAATTATCCTGGAATTGCAGTAACCACAACTTGTATGGTTAAAGAATTTTCAATGGTCTCTGGAAAGCAGGCAAATACCAATCTGTTCTAAAGACCTGGAAGGTATGCCAAAGGAACCAATCTGCTTTGTTGCTTTCTGAAATGCCCTCAAGTGGGACAGCATTATTAGTAGGGCCACACCATAATTTGGTCAAAGACTAGAGGCTTTGGCATCAGTTAGATTCTGTACCTACTATTTGCTAGCTGTATGAGTACTTTACTTTGCCTCTTGGTGCCTGTTTTATTATTTGTGTAATAGGCACAAAAAGGACTATTGTGAGAATTAAATGAGATGATTCACATAAAAGCACTAATACAGTATTTGACATAAAGAACTCTGAATAAATGCTTTAAATATCATAAATTTAACATAATTGGCAATAATATTTCAAGTAAAAAACTTATTGGAATCACAGATTTCATCAATGAACTTTATATATAATAGAAATTTTCTTCTAAAATTTAAATGACCTTTAAAGAGACTTTGATTATGATTTCTATAAGGGCAAGAATTGAGAGCCTCTTTTTCAGACAGTTCTTCATTACTATAAAACCATCCTGGGATATTTTCATCCAAAAATTCTCATAGCATCAGTGTTAGAAACTCAGGTTGAGATGACATTGGTCTCTTTCTGGCTCCAATCCCAATTTTCATATGTAATGGTTATAAAGTTGAATAAAACAATAAAGACATTTAAAGATTCAGCATAGAAATAAATGAGCTTTAAAAATTTACAAGGTAAGGGGCTGGGGATGTGGCTCAAGCGGTAGTGCGCTCGCCTGGCATGCGCGTGTTGCTGGATTCCATCCTCAGCACCACATACAAATAAAGATGTTGTGTCCGCCAAAAACTAAAATAAATAAATAAATAAAAATAATTTAAAAAAATTTACAAGGTAATGTAAATGTTGAAAATTCTTAAAACCAAAATTTCTGAAATACAGCTTTCATTTTTAGAGAAGAGAAACAGGGTGAAAAACACTTATAGAATGAATAAAAAGGATAAGTCTAGTTAATACTACAAGATATTATATTTTCATTAATCACTTATAAAACTAAAATTGACCTATCTGTAACTCCACTTAATGTATCGGTCATTGACTAAAAACATAACTCTCTTTCATTCATTCATTTAACAAACATTTATTAATAGCTACACTAAATCTTGGTTTTGTGGTGAGCTACAACAATCTTTAATGGTAAGATTTCTCTTGACAATAGAGCATCTCTACACACTGACAAAAATATGTTTATGCTTGGATCTTTTTTTTAGGATTTGTAATCCATTATGTCCTTCCAAAAGGCAAATATGAATGAAGGTCAAAGTATTTTGTATTTGTTGACACAAAATAATGTGAGACCAGACACTAAAGAATTTAACTTGAAGTGAATGTTCTTATAGCATACAAAGCAGTCTTTGTCTCATTTTACTTGGCTAAGGGTGATAAAGAGTTTGAAAAGCAACAATATTGTCCAGAAAACAAAAGATCCTAGAGGCAAAAAATAACAGCTGGCTTCTAAACACAGCCCAAGTCACTGGCATCTAGTAAAGAATGGATTTAGGAATACAGTAAACTTTGTTTTCTTTGGAATTCAAACAACCAGCATATGCAAATAGCTAGAATGTTTTTCTTTCCTATTCTGCACTCTATTTTTAGGAAAGGAGATAAATAGGAAACACACTATTGCCAGAATTTTGGGTTAAAAAACAAAAGAGGGTATGGCATAGATCAGAATAGATTCAGTATAATTTCTCACATATCACATACAGTTAGCTCTATATTGAAAATTGTTAAGAGTCACAAATCAAATTTAGCCAGACCAAAATTTACCATACATTTAGTTGTATAAGCAAAAAGTACGTGTGGAGCCACCACATGACAGTTATAAAAATAGTCCCACAATACAATTCTGTGCAAAGCATTCAGGGAATATGCATGGATTAGAATCTTCATGTAAGAAATTAGTGAGAGAATGTTGGAAAAGTAGTTTGGAGCCTGACTCTGAAAAGCCTGGAATAGCAAACTAAAGAATCATAGAAGATTTTTGAGTCAAAGAATGAGGTGATCAAAAGATTTTATTGTACTCATTTGGAAGAAGTTTGCAAGCTAGTGTTCTCTCTCTCTCTCTCTTTTTGTTGGACCTTTGCTGAAATAAAATGTACAAAGGAGGAGAGGGGTTCTGAGTTTGAAATCTTTCTGTGAAAATAGATGGTGCTAATTTGGCAGCTGTTGTCTATGTAGAAGTAAAGACAGTGAGGCCAGCTTTGGCACAAAGGTAGAGGGAGGGGTTGATTGCCTTGTTTTGGGATGGCTTTCTGGTCTCTGAGGTGGATTTCCCCAGAACGTGCTTGTAGGGTGCCGGTGTGAGTTCGGGAATAAAGAATTGCTGTTTGAATCTACAAAGTGTGAGTGGCTCGTGATTTTGTGCCCAGCCAGACTGCGGCATTTGGCGGCCCAGTGAGGGGAACATCTGAAGAGAAGGTAAGTGAAATTGCTTGCCCCTGAGAAGAGCGGAAAAAATGGGTGACCATTTCAAAAAACAATGTGTTCTTGTTTTGATTTATTTTGTTTTTATTTCAAGTTGCCTGTTCCTAGAACTTTCTCAGGCAAACTAGGGAAAATGGTTGACTCAAGGTTTGAAGTTATTCGCCTTCCAGGAAGAGAAATTGTTAGAGGAAGGAGGCACTCCAGTAAGACCAAGAACAGTAAGGACATATGTTGATACGATACAAAAATGTAGCCCATGGCTTTTTAAAGAGAAGTTGTTAAATATATCAATGGGACCATCATGGTATCCTGTAGAAGGATTTTTCTTCAACAAGAAAGAGATGGCTAGTTCTGTTTACTACACTTGTCTAAGATCTTGGTTTCTACAAAGATCTGATTAATTTACAAAGCTAAAGTGTTGAAACATCAACCACTAAATATAAAATCAAGTACTCTTTACTTACTAAGTTCCATAAGGTAATATATTTAAACATTATGTGTGTTTTCATAAATTGGGAAATAGAAAAAAGTTTAATATTGCTTTGGTCTGTGTCTTTGCTGAAACAAGATTACTAAGTGTTAAGATTCTATCATGTGTAATTTATATACATAGAGTATAAGAAGTTTCAGTTGGGTTTCAATCATAGTATTATAGTACCATAAAAAAACATGAAAGTATTTCATCTTATTAAAGTGGAGTAATTTGTCTAATCAGAAATTTTATGAGTTGTTTCAAAATGTGAATTTATAAAAAGGGTTAACGGCTAAAAAAGAGATATTAAAAGATTGAAGATGTGTAAATATATTTTAATATGGAAGGTTAAAAGAAAAAGAAATGTTTCTAGATGAGATAATCTCTGTGTGGTAAAGTAAAAAGTTGTAAAATGCCATTTAAAAAGAATTTGAGGAAACTAGACTTACTTTAAAAGCTTGAGAAAGGAAGAAAGAAAAAAATGGTATTTGTACATGGCAGATTGAGACAAAGCTTCTTAATGGAGTAAATAAAAAAAAAAGCCTTTAGTTGAAGGGCAGCCATGTAAACTAACATTAAGCGATTTAAACAGAATCTAAGCCTCATTTAAAAGAATGAAGCTGTAGGTGGTGAAAAAGTACATTTAAAAATACAGTACATTACCCATACTTAACATGAACAATGAAAATATCATGTAATAACCCTGAAAGGCAATTGTTATTATACCCTTCTTAACCTGTAATTGCTAGATTAGTTGTAAATATTTTGGTAAGTCTAGACTTTGTTTTGTGAATGCAACTAAGGTACCCTTAATTTTATATTTTCTTTTTAGGAAGTTACATAAGCACAAGAATATGTGGTAAAACGAAGGTTTTATAGAAACATGTACATTGTCTGTGTGCATAGAATACTTCCTGTCTGGGTTCACTACAGGGAATTATAATGGAAAATATCAAAGGTCAGGAAGTTCTAATCCTGCTCACAAATATGAATGGATGGAAGTTCCAAGAACCTGGACAAGAGATGTTACATATCTGCTTTTAAAAACCAGAAGTAGTCTTAACCATGTTATGCCTGTGGGGCTTGAAATAGTAAACTGTGCCTGACATATCTCATCTTTAATTTCTTTCCTATCTACTTCCTCTCCAAATAAAACATTTGGGTTATTGCAGCACCAGGCATTTAAATTCCAGAAGCATGTTTCTAAAAGGAGAGAGCTTGTGTTTTCCTTTTTCATCCTATAGTCAAGGTATGAATGAGCAGGGAAATAACCTAAAGGCAAGTAGTACTCATGAGGGTAGTAGGGATCTGAGGCTTCAGAATAAGCCACAGAATTAGTGTATAGGTCTGGAATAATAGCAAGTTCTATGAATGCAAAGAAAAGGAAATTCTATATAAAGTACTTATTAAAGAATTTTAATGCTTTATTAACGCCAAAGGATTTTATGAAAAAAAAAACAAAACAGTCTTTTTCTTTTTAACCCTGAAGCCTCATTTTTTTTTCTCCTAATAGAAGTCTTGAAACATAATGAGTATCTTTCTGATGATGAAACTATACACGGTCTGGAAAAGATATATATCTTTTATGATAATGGGAATTAGCTTATTCCTAATCATTACCAGAGTAAGATATTCTGAAAAAAATTAAAGATAATAGTAACAAATAGAATATAGCAGATGGGGAAAACATAAAATGAAGAGATATTAATTAAAATATATTTGTATTGGGCTGGGGATGTGGCTCAAGCGGTAGCGCGCCCATCTGGCATGTGCGCGGCCCGGGTTCGATCCTCAGCACCACATACAAACAAAGATGTTGTGTCTGCCGATAACTAAAACATAAATATTAAAAAAAAATATATATATATATATATAAATACCAGGAAAAGTTAATTGAAGATTATTTGTTGCAATGAAAATATTTCAGTTCCACACACTTATTTGCCCTACTTTGGGGGCAATTAATGTTAAAATCACTAATATTAAATTTCTCTTTTTAGAAGGGGTTACCAGGGTTTGAATTTAGGGGCACTCAATCAGTGAGACATTCCCAGCCCTATTTTGTATTTTTATTTAGAGACAGGATCTATCTCAGTGAGTTGCTTAGTGCCTCACTTTTGCTGAGGCTGGCTCTGAATTCAGGGTCCTCCGGCCTCAGCCTCCTGAGCCACTTGGATTACAGGCATGCGCCATCCACTTGGTTCCTTTTTTAAAAGACGATCCGGCCATCTAGTGGTAAGGAGACCTACCAATGACATTTGACAGTATAAATTCCCTATAGATTACCTATGATGGATGATAAATGAAGGTCAGAGTTCTTTTGAGTAGATCACCTACTTTTTACAACAAAGAACTATCATGTAAAGATATCACCTTAGCTATAGACAGTATTTTGTAAAAGCATGTTTTTTTGCCTAATGTAGAGAAAGGGAGAACTTCAGCACAAATACACACACAAAAACACATACACAAAATGACTGAATTGATAGTAAAAGAAAATTAAATAACTATTTTATATTCAAGAGTTTATTTCATATGGTTGAGTTTCTTTGATCAAACTGAATGTTGGAGTACTCAGTTTTCTTCCTAATGGCTGTTTTAGTCCAAACAGATTTTTAACTTGAATTATTTACACATATCAACTAAAAAGTGAAATTCCAAATAATTAAGGCTTACAAATAATCAAGGCTTATTAATTGACTTTGTCAAAATCATTGTTATATACTATGAACTCTATTCTGGAAATAGAAATGCAAATTATTCATCTAGGAATTTGAACTCACTGGTATATAAACATGAAGTGGTTTTATTTTTCTTCAATCATTGCTCTCTCAGCAGAATCTTAAGCAGATCCATAACTTCCTTGTCTCCTTCAGTTAGCAAACACTGTAATTGATTTAGAACTCTAATCTCATCTTTTTTCCTTCCTCTATCCTGGCTTGATTATGGCTCAAGAGCTAAAAAAGGAGAGCTAATTATTATTATTATTATTATTATTATTATTATTATTATCATTATTTTGTCTCATTGCTTTTTCTCCCTCTCACTCTTTAAGTTCTCTGAAGCTTGAAGACAGGGAGGAGAAATGAAAGAGAAAAGGCATAAGTCTTTTTACTTAGTTGAGCCTATTATTGAAATTGTGGTAAATGTTAACCAGGCATTTGTACCCTCTCTGTGTCAGTTAACCAACTGCTAGTTTTTGTGGGGACACTTACATGGTTCTCTAGAGGAACCACTTCCTTGACACCCTCATGTGTGGCGCACTCCATTGCCTCTTGGTGCTGGGGTCATGTTAACCAGTAGAAGGCCCATCTAGCCAGGACACCAACAGGGCTTAAGTCCTACTCTCTTGATATTTGACCCATGGGAAACGGTGTTTTTGCTGTGCAAAAACAATCACTTCTCTCTGCCTCTATCCAGTTACCTTCTCCTTGCTTGTGCAGTTGCAGAACCGGTTATTATGATATGTGCTAGGAAGATGCCCACCTAGGGAATGAAATTTCAGTCTATCTGTATTATGTACGCATCAATCTATTTTTTTTTTCTTGATGCACCATTCATGCACCGTTCAGGGCAGGGATACCCCATGAGAGGTTTCTAGATCATGGAACAGGAAGTGAGAATCCAGATGGAATCTAAAAGAATCTCTGAGTTAATTGCTGAGAGTCCAAGGAGACCAAGTCAGCTGAAGTTCACTGGAAAGAGTTTCAGAGAGGAGAGAGATACAAAGACAGAAAGAACTCCAGAAATCGCAGTCCTCTCAAGTGCTCAGCCGAGTACTAATAAGCACATCACATAAGGAACGATTCTTACCTTTAGATGGGGAAACATAGGGAGATTCTGTTCCAAAATAAAAAGGGCTAGGAATATACCTCAGTGGTAGAGTGCCCCTGGGTTCAATCTCCGGTTCCAAAATATAGTCAGAAAAAAAATTTAGTTAATTCAAAGATAGTAATAGAAACAAGCTAAAATCAGACAATGGAAAAAATTTTTTGAAAGAGAAACAAGCAGCCAAATACACATAATAAAAGGAGGTGGAGGAGGAAGAGGAGAAAGAAGGAAAGGAGGTAAAAGTACTTGAGGAAATAAAAGCCAAAAAGAGTTTAAACTTGATGAAAAAATATAAGCCTACAGAGTCAGGACTCAATGATACCAAAGCACAAGAAAAATAAAGAAACTTACACTGTTTAATTCTAGTGATGAAGAGAAAAATAATAAAGGCAGCCAGAAGAAAGAAAAGCCACCATATGTACAGAGGAACAAAGATTAGAATGATACCACTTTTTCCACTGGAAACAATGCAAACAAGGATGGTGTAGCAACATATTTAAAGTACTAAAGTGGGCATCAGCTTAAATCCCATATCCAGTCTATGCTGGGTATGAACTTTTAAAAATTGAAGGCAGATAAACACTTTACAACATACGCAAGGGCTGAAAGAAGTCATCACCAACAGACCTTCACTGTGAGAAATGCTAAATAAAGTCTTTCAGAAAGACGGAAGGAAAATTATTCTACACTGAAAACACGGATCTACACTAAGTAATGATGAGCTACAGAAATGGTATCTACATGGGTAACTTTTTTTTCACTTATTATTTATTTCTCTATAAAAGATAATTTACTATTTATACAAAAATAATAAGCATTATTATGGGGATTATAAGATAGATAAAAGTAAAATGATCACTGAACAAACACAATGGCTGTGAGAGAAGAGATGGAAAAATAGTACTATAAGTTTCTCATATTTGATTTTTTTGTCAGTCATAATATTCCCTTATTATACTTTAATGTCCATGCAATTGTTAGTGATAGTATCTTTTTCATTTTTTAATTAGTTCTAATCAGTTATTACATGAAGTTTCTTATATTTGAGTTGGCAAAATATCACCTGAAGGTAGACCTCATGACATATAACAATATGTTAACAATATACATTCTAAACTTTGAAGGAATTCCTAAAATTATAATAATACCAAATGTTCAATTAATAAAATAAGGCAGAAAAGAGGAAAAAGGGAACAACAAATATATGGAAAAATTAAAAAAAATCAATCATTAACTAATTATTAATCATACTAATCATTATATTTTATAATTTCTTACTTGTATATAAGATTTTAAAATCTTAAATAATGCAGTTAATATAAGTTGTATCTTTTGTAAGTAAAATTAGGATTGAATTAAGCCATCCTAATTCCAGAAGAAACCTAGAGGAGATTTTAGGGCAATGATGGGCTGGGCTGATGTTAACCAAGGAGCTCAGAGAAAAACGGATAAAATCTGTTGCCTCATTACATTCTTCAGAAAATAACAGTTCTACCATCTTCTTCATAGCATGAACAACTAAATTTAGTATAGGTAAGTACAAAAAAAATATTTTTGTAAATATATTAAAATTTATATTTTTGTTTTCTCCTCTGACAGTTCATAATAATGACATCAATAATGTTCATTAGTAAGTTTTCATAATGTAAGTTACTATGCCAGGCTCTATATGCAAAATCTTATTTCTTCAACACTTTTGAGGTTGTTATCATCTGTTCCATTTAATAAGTGAGGAAACTGGGGTATAGAGAAGTTCAGTGACTCATCCAGGTACATTTGGCTTTAATGTGGAGCTCCAGGGCTGGGGACATAACTCAGTGGTACAGAGCTTGCCTAACACATACAAGGCCCTGGGTTCAATCCCCAGTACTGCACACAATGTAGGTCTCCAACACAGGTTTGGGTAATGCCAAAGATCCTGCTCCTAGCCAAACCCTATGCTTCTCTCCATAACTTTTCTTCAAATAATAAGCACAATGATGACTTTGAAAGTCCAATTTTCAGAAAATAGTAAATTAAAAAATCAGATACTCATTCTAAGCCTGTGAGTTAATAATTGGCATAATAATAATATTGTAGGTAAGAGAAAGAAGAATCTCCTAATGGTCTCAAAAGAAAGTAATTAGTATGACTTCTTAAGCATTTACTATGAGCAAATCTTGGAAAACACTATTACAAATTATACTTTTTTCCATACTATAAATTGGTCTACTGAACTTCTCTTTGTAAGAAACCATGAAATCTATGAACTTTTCAGTCACAAAGATTATGGATTTCAAAAGATCTTCTATTGTACTATTTAAGTCAGAAATAAACTATAAGATTTCTACTTGTTTTTCATTCGCTTCCAATAAGAAAAAAGTTTGGAGATTTATAAGAAAATTATTTTAAACCCTAAGATAGAACAAAGAAGCACACTGAGCAAGAATCTAAATCCAAGAGCTTGTCAGAAGTGTACAGAAATCTCAGCAGGCAAATATGAAATGTTTTTGCCATACCCAGCAGACCATGCACTGAAACCCTGAGACATAAAGCAACCCATCAAAGCAGTAATCATCTAGAGAGAGGAAAATAACAGGTTTATCACTTAAGGCATTGGGCTTAAAATATTAAAGATGAGGCAATACTTTAGAAAGGACTCTGTGGCTATTGTTAAAACAGATTTTGCTTGAGGACTGTGGTTTAGTGTGTCAAAGTAACTAGTTCCCTGAAGCTGTTTTAGCCTATCCCAGTCTTCTCCTGATCTAGGAACACTTTGATTAAAGGGCTACAGACACACAGAAAACTTGGACCCTGTTTATTCCTTTGCATCCTTGAAGTTCTATTTCCAGTATCATCCTATTATACTATTGTTAGGGAAAAAATGAAAAAAGAAAAGAAAAATGCTGTAGCATTAAAGATGCCACTTTGTTTGTTTTTAATTTCAAATTGAATCAATTGGACAAGTAGTATCATTGATTTCTTTATTTTACTAAATAATGATAGTAATGTACCAACACATCATTATGAAACGTGTGGTTGATTGGAAGACTCCAAGGAATTCCCCACCCATGAATAATCCTTAAAAGTATGGGAAGGGAGACCGACAGGATGGAATCCTGTCCCTGTTAACTGCTTCTGTCCTTGCTTTAGGCAGAATCACTCTATTTACTGATTGCTTTGGACTTTGGACTTTTATACAAGATTAAATTTTTTTTCCCTCTAGCATTGGGGTATTTTTGTTATTCTTCATCTATATAACTTGTTGGTATACAGGCCTATGTTTGTTAAATTATAAATTCAGCAACAAGATAAAGACCCACATTAACAACCTAAACCAACCATGGCCAAGCCAATTCAATCAAAAACAGTTGAGATTCTGTTTAAAAACAATCATGGCAGGATAATTCACAACATCTCTAGTTATCATCACTAATGTAATAAGAAAAAGGGGAAGGAAGAAAAAGAGGAGGAAATAAAATAGGTGAATGAGAGGAGGAGAAAAGTCCTTAAAGGAACCTTGAAAATAATGACCTTTCTTATGAAAACAACACTCCAACCACAAGACAAGGTCTCATTGAGTTGCTTAGCTCCTTGCTGTTGCTAAGGCTGGCTTTGAACTCAAACTTCAACATTTTAAATTGAAGACAGATGTTTATTTCTTTATTTCTTCTTGTGTAACAGTTTGGTGGTTGGTCGTACAGGGACACAGGGGCAGTTTTACTCCAAGAGGCTATTCAGGCACCTAGATTTTTTTCTATCCTGTTGCCACAAGGTATTTCTCATGCACATGTTGCCCCAAGTGATTCAACACTTCAAAGGGGATATAAAACCAGTGAAGAGAATAACCCTTCCCCTTAAGGGTAGACCAAGAGGTGCATACTTTCTTCTGTTCAAATACCACCGACCAGAGGATAGTCAGATGGCTGTATTTAGATGTAAGAGAGTGGGAAGTAGAGATTTTATTCTGAGCAACTAAAATTCAGAATTTTCATAACTGAAGAAAGAAGGAGAGAATAGATTCTGCATAGCAACTCATAGCCTTAGGCACATGGCCTTAATTTTGTGTTTCTAAAATTAATAACCAAAATATTTCCACTTCATATTAATGAAGTTCTCTGGATACTTTCTGAAACTTTTTATATTTATTTTGTGAATATTCAGCAGATTTTAGACTGTTATCATTTTTAGGGAAAAGGGGGAAAGGACTTGGCTGTTGTCCATGTCTTAGCCAGAGCCAAATTTATAAGAGGGATGCAATGTGGGTACCATGGTGGCACTAAGTAAATTTAAGTGGTTGGAGTTCCCCAGACATTCCACTGTCCCCATCTGCTCAAATCTTGACAAGAGAAGGAAAATGTTTTCATAAGAAAAGCCATTATTTTCAAGGTTTCTTTATGGACTTTTCTCCTCCTCTCATTCACCTCTTTTATTTCCTCCTATTTTTCTTCCTCCTCCTTTTTCTATTAGTGATTATCACTAGAGATATTGTGAATTATTTTGCCATGATTATTTTTAAACAGAATCTCAACTGCTTTTTATTGAATTGGCTTGGACATGGTTGGTTTAGTCTAGGCAAGTGCTTTACCATTGAACGATAAGTCCACCCAGTGATTAGTTTAGTCCAAGAGTCCATGTTTTTTTTTTCTCTTTTGGTGGTGGGGTACCTGGGATTGAACTCAGGGGCACTCAACCATTGAGCAATATACCCAGTCCTATTTTGTATTTTATTTAGAGACAGAGTCTCACTTAGTTGCTTAGCACCTCACTGTTGCTAAGGCTGGCTTTGAACTCAAGATCCTCCTGCTTCAGCCTCCCAAACCCCTGGGATTATAGACAGGCATGCACTACCATGCCCTGATCTGTATGAAATATTAATAAAAGACTTCCACTCTAAGCTTTAGATGGTGGTGGCAGCTGGAAGTTTACCCAAAGTGGGGTTCATACTGTAGCCATTCAATCAATGAGAACAAGGTATTATTTTTATAGAAATAAAGTATCACTACCTCAAAGATAAGGGATAAATCTTCAAGTTAAAATACAGCAGAGTCAGAGGTCAAAGTTTTTTAATTGTGATTGATTATTCAGAACAGAACTTTCAGTTGAATATGTTCAATTGAATATGGTCCATCTGACTATCCTATCTATCTTTGATGATGTTAGAGGAAAAACCTGTATTCCCAGAAGGAACTTTTGATAGCTTCCAATAATATTACTTTTAAAATATTTATATATGCATATATCAATATTCAAATTGTAAAACAGAATATGTTCAACAGACTTGGATCCTACTTTCTAAGAATTGATGTCAAAATTGGCATTGTTAGCTCAAACTACCAAATTTCCTGCACAGAATAGTAATAAACAGCAAAATAATTAGTCTGTCTAGCTTTAGTGACCAACTTTGAGTTTTTGTGGCCTGAAAAGTCATAATTTTTTGACACCATCCAGGCATTGTGGTGCACACCTACAATCCCAGTTCCTTGGGAAGCTGAGGCAAAAGAATTGCAAATTCAAGGCCAGCCTGGACAACTAACCAAGACCCTAGCTCAAAATAAAACTTTAATTTCACTTTTTTTTTTTGGTACCAGAAATTGAACCCAGGGGCACTTAACCACTAAATCACATTCCCAGACTTTTTAAAATGTTGAGACAGAGTCTCACTAAATTGCTGAGGCTGACTTTGAACTTGTGATCCTCCTGCCTCAGCCTCCCAAGCTGCTGGGATTATAGTCTTGGCAGATGCTGACTCACAATAGGAAGCAGGTAGGAATGGAGGGGTGGAAGTTCACCAATTGGACAGTGGGGAATGGGGATGGGAAAGACAGAAGAATACATCAGACATAACTTTCCTATGTTCATATATGAATTCACAACCAGTGTAACTCCACATCATGTTCAACCACAAGAATTGTAATTTATACTGCATGTATGTGTGCTATGTCAAAATATATTCTACTGTCATGTATAATTAAAAAGAACAAATAAAACATTTAAAAAGAAAAAAATTAAAAATTCTTCATCTAGTTAATTAATAAGCTACGTAACCATAGTCTATTTTGTTGACATAGTATTCTAAAAGAAAAGGAATTGAAACACACACACACACACATCTTAAGTGATGTTCATATAAACCTCCAATTAACCAAACTTTAGATCTTTAGTTCTTTGACTTTCACGAATTTGGGCCTGACAGTTTAATATCCCCTGTCTCTGCATAGAAGGGTGTATTTGGGGATCCAGGGACCTGGAAGTAGTGGGGTCAGAGAAATGGAGGCTATGGTTTTGAAACAAAAGACTAATTGAATTTAAAAATGAAGATGGAAACAACTTGATAAATAATATGGCTTTACTTTAAATGTAGAAAGCTATGAAAAAACATTGTGACATTAGTTATATTTCAGATTTACCAGTGATTGTTTTGGTAAGGACTTTCTTATATACATAAATTATAAGTAATATTGTTTTTTCAGTTTTATGGATTAGAGGAAAGAAGTGATCTATTAAAATTTACTTATTCTTCTCTGGGTCAGAGTCTGTACTATGAATATGACACATGCTTCATGAAACAGATATTTAAACAAATGATAACAGTACAGCAATATGTAGCACAGAGTTATGTAGGCTACTGTGGGGACACAGGAGGAAGACCCCTTAGTCCAGGAATGGAGACAGGGATACAGAAGCATTGTGGAGAAAAACTTCTCGAGGCAGTAAGGAATATTGAAAAGAACAGAATATTGAAGACAAATTATTTACCAGCCTGGGAGAAAAGGACATTTAGCCAGAGGGTTTGTGAAGATTAAAGTTTGGACCCTTGCTCTCATGGGGAGTATGATAGTAACAGTGTTTGTGTGGCTGGTGATAGATGATCTATACTGAGAAGTGGTGGTTCATTCCACTTTGTCCCTAATCTTCCTCATCTACATTTATTAAGTCCTCTTGTTTCTGTCTTAAGAATATCTCCAGAATATGGCCACTTTATTGAATTCCATCTCCACTGTCCTCGATCGATCTAAGCCACTATCATCTCTATCCTCACCATTGTAGTACCTTCCCGAGTGGAGTGTTTCCGCTGCCACTTTCACTGCCATTAAAAATAAACTTTAAAAAAATAAATCAAGTGAAGTTACTTCTTACTATGGCTCTGTATAAACTGTCTTCTGTATAAACTGTCACTGTCATGTCATTAGCATGTACCTTAACTATATTAACTAATTAATGAAAGGAAACACACACACAAGTTTAGTAACATTCATATAAACTTAATTAGTTAATTTTTTAATTTTCAGTTTTACTGGCTCGTGTGAACTCCACCAAGGAAAGCCTTGATGCTTGTTTGTATTTCCAGTGTTGAACACAGAGCAGAAACAAATAAGGAAAATAGGAAAGGTAAAATAAAAAAGAAAGCAATAAAAAGCAAGTTGCTATGATGACTAAATGTAATGTAGAATCCTGACTGAGATCCTGGGGCAGAAAACAGATAAAAACTAAGGAACTATGAAAAAATATGGACTTTGTTTATAGTAATGTATCAATATTGGTTTGTTAACTAAATGTATCATATTAATGTAAAATGTCAATAAGGGAAAACTAGATTCAACCTATGCAGGAACACTGAACCATCTTTGCAATTTTTCTGTAGATCTAGAACTACTCAAAATGACAAGTGTAGTTAAAACAAACAAAGAAAAAAAGGAAGAAAAAGTAGCTAATATATAGCTGGGGAAGTAGGCAGGAATCAGTTAAGAAGTTCTTCATATGTTATTCTAATGAGTTTGGCTTTTTCCCCAAAATAAGTGAATGAAAAGAAGATTTGTATTCTAGCAAATAATGCTCTAATGTTAGAAAAAAAAATCTTTGTCCTAAAGAGCCAAGTAATCAATATTTCAGAATTGTATGCTATATTAGATGCCTAAGCCTCCAATTAAAAAATGACCACATCCATTGTGGCTTAAAACAAATGAAATTTATTCTCTCTCACATCTGAAGGCAAGAGGAACAAAGTCAAGGTGTTGGCAGGCTTGTGTGGCCCCCCAAAGCTCTAGGAAAGATGCTGTTCCTTGTGTCTTCCAGGTGTTCCTTGGCTTCCTTGGCTTGTGGCCACGTTACTCCAATCTTTCTTTGTCTTTATCTTTGCATTGCCCTTGGCTCCTTGTTTTCTTCTCTGTGCATTTCTTATTGAATTTAGTGCACACCTGGGCTATCCAAGATGATCTCATCTTGAGATCCTTAGGGTAATTATATCTGCAAAAACCTTCCCCCGGCCCAACTAAAGCAATGCTTTAAGGCCCCAGGGACTTGGAGATGAATTTATCTCTGGGAATGAGGGCATGATTTAACCTACTATGCAGACCATATGGTCTCTCACAAACTCCTCAGTTCTTCAGTAACACCAAAGCAGCCACAGACAATGTGTAAATGAATGCATGTGGCTATGTTTCAGTGAAAATTTATGGGCTGGCTTTTACCCACGAGGCACAGTTTGATGACTCCTGATGGCAGTAAGAAGGAAGAATTGGAAGGCAGCAAATGAAGGCAGTTAAGCAAGTTAGGAAGGAATTATAATGGTCACTATTAAGGGTGAAAAGTATTTGAATAATATAACAGCAATACAGGGGAAGGAGAAGAACTGAGAGCTAGTGAAAAGAATCAATAGGATTGGGTGATCTATAAAAGGGGAGAGATAATTAAAGTTCATTAGAAAGGTGGGAATCATTATGTCACACTATAAGGGCAATAGTTTTGGATATTTAGAAGACCAACTTAAAACTTGTTTACTTTCATTACTTGAAAACTATTACTTTTGTACTGGTGTTGTATCTCAGTGGTACAGCACATGCCTGGCACATGAGAATCCAGGGTTCAATCTGGCACCACAAAATAAAATAATAACTTAAAAAAATTTTAAACCCAAAGTAAGGGATATTTAAAAAAGAAGAACTATCATTTTTATCAAGGCAAGTTTGTATAAAACAGAGACAAGTACTAAAAATTAAAAAGGTTCAAAAAGTACTAAGATATTTTACTATGCAGTCAAAGCTACAATGTAAGGGAGATTTTTAAGTCAAAGAAGAAAATAGTCATTTTGTTTATTTCTTAAAAAGGAATAGGACAGGGTGAAGAAGGATGTCTTTCTTGTTAGAAATCACAATGTATGGATAGTCTTTCCCATCATGCAAATATTATGGTGGTTGAAGTGGTTAATTATATATAACAAACTTTAGTTAATTATAACTAATATTCATTTATACTTACCATAGCTCTAGCATGATACATCATGTTATTTGGTCCTAAAAACATCTCTGAGGTAGGGAGGGCAGATATAATATACCTGAGGTGAAGAGACGTTGAATGACATGTTCAAGGTCACCCAGGAAGCAAACAGCTGTTTATTCTGGTATCCTAATTCCAAATCTTAGGCTATTTCTTATCTCTTTTTTTTCCTTTCTTTTAATTGATTTTTTTTTAATAAACGACGACAGAATGTATTCTTATTACACATACATAGGTTATTTCTTTTGTTGTCTCTGAAGTTGGGTCAGAGAGCTGTGACAGTGTGTGGCTCCCATAGCCAGGGTGGTCAGCATGACCAGGCAGATAAGGAGGAGATTTATGGGGCAGTCAGGGTGGCCTTCCAGCTGTCCTTGGAGGGCAGGTGGCCAAAGAGAAAATGCAGCCTTGAGAGCAAGAGCAGAACACATCATGGCAGTGAACACATCATGAGAGAAACTGGACCTAGAGCAGGGTTACAGAAATTATAGAGTACAGAGATAAAGCAGCAATGCCATGAATGTAATCCAAAGGGGGGTGCCAAATTCTAGCACAACACTGACTTGCAGAGCTTGCCAGCAACACAGCTTCTCCAGTTTAGAAACTTAAACAGCACACTGAGTCTTTTGATTGAGTCAATCTTGCCTGGGGGGGCCATGAAGGTAGCCCCCCCCAGCCTAAGAAATCTGATAAAGTATATTAATAATCCAGAGAATAAAAGAAGCAGACAACATTTAAATAGATTTTTTTTTCTGAAGCAAAGTGTTGGCAATGTTAAAACCTGGGGTCTTCTAGGAAACTGAGATAGCACTCCCTTCAAACCTTGGTTCTTGTGATCAAATTGGAAAGATTTCAGACGTGTTGCTTAGAGTAACTGCCCTGAGTTTATTTGAAGGGATATGAAAAGGGAAAAGGAAACCCTGACAAAGAAGAGATTGGGTCCTCTCAGAGAGAGAGAAGTGTACCTCTCCTGTCCTTCAGTTTCATTGGGGTCTCAGGGAATTTTCCAGAGAGTATACCTCTAGGTCCACTTCTTGACTTTTGACTGTAGGTTGGATCAGACTTTCAAGCCCCCACTGCCGTGACAATTCTAGGTCCCTTTGGTTGTTACTGACCAGTTCTGATTTGAATTTGTTCTTACAGATTTTATTATCCTTAGGAGGAATTATCCTTATCTCCCTGAATTTCAGGATTTGGTCTGTGAAAGGGTCACAAAAGTTCCCCCTTCAGGGTAAAATGTGTTTCTCTTATCATAATTATCTGGGGCCTATATTTCTCCTTCAGATAACAAGTAGTTTGCTGAGAAATGTAACGTATCTTGTTCACTTAAGCCAGGCAGGGCTGCAGGTAAATTGCTTTTCAAAGGCAAATGCATGTGGGGGTCAGCAGAATAGGCTTGGTTTATAGAATTATTTCTTTTTTTTTTTAAGAGAGAGTGAGAGAGGAGAGAGAGAGAGAGAGAGAGAGAGAGAGAGAGAGAGAGAGAGAGAGAGAGAGAGAGAGAGAGAAGAGACAGAGAGAGAGAGAGAGAGAGAGAGAGAGAGAGAGAGAGAGAATTTTTAATATTTATTTTTTAGTTCTCGGCAGACACAACATCTTTGTTGGTATGTGGTGCTGAGGATCGAACCCCAGGCCGCATGCATGCCAGACGAGCGCGATACCGCCTGAGCCACATTCCCTAGAATTATTCCCTTAACTTCATGTTCCCACCACTCCTGTTGGACTGTCCCTAGCAATATAATGACTTCTATTTTAAGAAACAGCAGCAGGAGTCTAGGCCTTTCTTAGAAAATAATACTATGTAATTTTTTTTTTTTACACCCTCCAGTACCACTCAGTTGCTGGGGATATAGAAGTGAATAAGGAATTCAGACAGACTTAGTCCTTGTGCTTCTAGGTGGCAGACTGATATTAAATAATTATATAGTTATTCTATAATAATCAGTATTATACAATGGTATGAATGTATTTTAAGAGAGACATACAGGGTATCAAAAAGCAGGGGACAGGGACTGGGAATGTAATTCAGTGGTAAAATACATGCTTAGTATGTGTAAGGCTCTGGGTTCAATCTCTAGTACACATACAAAGTAAGCCAGTCACATAGGAGTACATATTATAAAATTCATTTTATATAAAGTTGCAGTGCAAGCAATATTAACCCATGAACATTACCTTTGGAAGATTTTATTTCTTGCTTAGGGATATGGTAAGGTGTTAGCTTAAAAAAAAAGATTTTTGTACTTTCTATATGTTTATATGTTATAGTTCAAAATGTTTACTTGAGACCATCTAAATCTCTTGCTCTTTTTCCTTAGAGCACATTTGTGGTTACAACCTGAATAGCAACCTACTAAAATTAATAGTAGAAAATTCTAGAGTTAAATTTGTTTTATTAAAAAGTATTTTTTAAATGTATCTTTTATGTGATTTAGTTTTACATGATTACTTCGATTCTAAATTCCCAAATGGAGGATATTAAGATATAATAGAGGAAAAATGACTTGGAGTATTAATTAAGGTAGGCAAAGTTACGATGTAGTAACAAAGTTTCCTCCCCTCCACACATACTTCAGCCCTGCTCCCAAATTTCAATGGATTAAAATAATAAAAATTTATTTCTAACACTTATCACAGTCTAATTAGGTATTTGACAGGTGGCCTTCCATATTCAAGGATCTAGCCTCCTTCTATCTAATGACTCACATTTCCTCTAGCACCTCCAGTACCTCCTGGATCCTACAAAAAAGAATGGAGAAAGCATACTTGGCCCCAAGATGACATACACCTTCTAGTCATGTAATAAGAATTAGTAACCTGGTCCAGTAAAACACAATGGGCTGGGAAATGTAGTAAGTTATACTGAAGAAGAGCAAACATATTTTGTGAGCTGCCAGATATCTGATACATATGGAACTAGAGTCAGATCATTGAGGTGTTTAGCAAGGAAATAGAAATTTGAACACAAAGAGTTACCCAGTGGCATCTTAATCAGGAATCCTATTGCATTAAAAGGTACGAGGAAGAAATGTCCTTTCATGATTTGAGAGGAGATTTTTTTTTTGAGAGGGAGATATCATTTTAAAAAAATGATCTGGGTGCTGTGGCATGTGCATGTATTCCCAATAACTTGGGAAACTGAGGTAGGAGAATCATAAGTTCAAGTCCAGACTCAGCAATGTTGTGTGCCTCCGCAGGGAGATCCTATCTGAACGTCAAAAATAAAAAGGGCTCAGGATGTAAGTCAGTGGCAAAACTCCCCTGGATTCAAACCCAGAAAGAAAGAGGGGGGGGGGAGAGAGAGAGAGAGAGAGAGAGAGAGAGAGAGAGAGAGAGAGAGAGAGAGAGAGAAGGAAGAGGAGGAGGAGAAAGAGGAGGAGGAGGAAGGGAGGGAAGGAGGGAGGAAGGAAGGAAGGATTTAGTTTTATATGATTACTTCAATTCTAAATTCCCAAATGGAGGATATTGATATATAATAGAGGAAAGGAGAAAAAGAGGAAAGAAAGAAAGAAAGAGAGAGAGAGAGAGAGAAAGAAAGAAAGAAAGAAAGAAAGAAAGAAAAAGAGCCTAGTGACTCTGGAAGGTTGAGGCTTGAGGACAACCAATTCCAGGTTAGCCTGGGCAGCTAAGCAAGATCTAATCTCAGGGGAAAAATAGAAAATGACTGGGGTGTGGGTCAGTGGTAAAACACCCCTGGTGCAAAAAGAGAGAAGGCCCCATCTCACCAGAGCACGCACGTGCAGTGAGATGAAAACTCTATGAATGGAGGAAGAGATATATCAAGATTAAATATTTGAAGCAGACTATGGGAAGTTGGCGAATTCAGGAGATATTGTATAGGTGAGACAAAACAGGGAGATGAAGCAGGTAAGACTATGGAATATTTAGCAGTCTTTGGCCCTTAAGAATAAAGTAAGTCAAGAACATCGCACATATTTCACCAAAAAGAATCAATTCTCACAGAAAATGCTGAAACTTATAGCCACCTCTCAATGTCCTTGGCAATGGGACTTGTATTTAACAGCAATAACATAATAGAGAAAAATATGTAGGAAACATTAATTAAACTCTAAAGTAAGGGCCCTGCAATTGTTCAAAATGGCTCCTGGGCCTCTGGGCCAGGCTTTGGGAAAGACTGGGAAGAAAAAGGTGGGTGGGGTTTGTGCCAAAGAATGAGGTTAGGAGTTGAAGAATGTGAAGTATTCTAAGATGTTTACTTTCAAACCTTTCATTTCAGAGAGCCTCTGGGAATGAAGCATATATGTTATTTCTTATGTTGACCTTGGTCAAAGTTACTGCAGATGATAACTTATATTTACATTGTCCCACTGCCTAATCAACTGACAGCTGCCTGGGGAAGGGATGTTCTACTTGGAGTGGCAGATGTTCACTCTTTGGGTGCCCTGTGTGAAAGGACATGAGGCAGTTGTAGAATCTGTTGCTTAGGCTGTTCTTCCCACCTTTACTGTCACCTAAGAGTTTAGATGTTAGTATTAGTAAGGACTAGGCTAGCCTGCTAAATCAAAGACACCTAACATTCATTCAGTTTTTTTTTTTTAAAAAAAAGGTAAAGTTTTATTACTCTTTCATATAGTCGCCTGCTATGAATATTACAGGTTGGCAGGCAGCTTTCTAACTGTGTTCATTTAGGGACCATGTTCTGTTCCTCATGTGGCACTGTCATCCCTGGGGCATTCTTGTCATCTGCTTAGTTAAACTGGATCATTGTGGGTTTAGTTGATGGGAAAGAAAATGCATCTTAATGTTTTAGTCAGAAGTGACACACTCTACTTTCATCATATTTTATTGCCAGAAAGCCCAGCCATGTGGCTATACTTCACTGCAAGGGAAGTTATAAACACTGTCCCTTGCAAGATAAGCCCAGTTATAACTTTGTTTGTATGGAAAGTGGGAAGATGTATTGGGGTGAATGTCTGGTAGTATCCATTCAAATAATACAAGGAGTAAAACAGAATTATTAAAATTGTTTTACATGAATTGGCTGGGGATATAGTTCAGTAGTTAGAGCACTTGCCTGGCTTAGCAAGGCCCTGGGTTCCATCCTTAGCACTGACAAATAGAATAAAATAAAATAAAATAAAAAAATAAAAGTAATATATAGGTGAACATTATTGTTATTAGAATTGTATATAGCATTTGTTATAAAATATTTTTAAATTCTGAAAATTATAATTTTTGAAACTACAATGTATATTACAGATTCAGAGAATTTTCACTCCCAATTCTGACTTAAATAGTCAAGATTTCTAAATCCATATCTTCTTTTGGGAGAAGAGGATACTGGAGATTGAACGCAGGGGCCCTCAATCACTGAGCCGTATTCCCAGCCCTGTTTTGTATTTTATTTAGAGACAGGATCTCACTGAATTTCTTAGCACTTCACCTGTTACTGACACTGGCTTCCTACTTGCAATTCCTCTGCCTCAGCCTCCCAAGCCACTGGATTTACAGGAGTATGCCACTGCTCCTGGCTCTAAATCCATATCTTTAAGATTTTTCTGTCCCATCCTTTCTTAAGCCATTAGTGATAAATGAGCAAATACTTTCAATGTTGAGAGAGACCTGCTGCAGTTACAATACAGGCAGGTGGCATGTGGCAACCAACATTTCCCTAGAAAGTTGCCCAGTTTCTGGATGGAGGACTCAGGTGAAGGATACTGGGGCAACCAGGGCTGCAGCAGACAAAGGGGGAGTCACCACTATGAGGCTGCAGCTTCACAGATAAATTGCTACATCTTGCATTCAGTTAACTGTTTCTAAGGGCATTTCACCCTGGATTCAGAATTACCACCTTATAGTTCTTTCCTTTAGTGGTTTAAAAATGTCAGCCCACTTATTTCTGGCTTTCATATTTTTTCATGAGAAATGCTGTTATTTAAATTGTTTTTCAACTACAGATTATGTGTCATTTTTCTCTGGATGCTCAACGTTTTTTGTTTTGCTTTGTCTTTAGGTTTCAGAAGTTTGATGATGATGTGTTTTGGTGTGAATTTCTTTGGATTTATCTGTCTTGGGTTTGCTTGGTTTCTTGGATATATAACTTATGTCTTTTCTAAATATGAGAAATTTCCATCCATTATCTTTGATTACTTTTTCAACTCTGTCCCTTTTAACTTCTTCTAGTATTCTGATTATCAACCTGATTCTTTTGTTGGAGAAAGCAGGCTTTTGTTGGTGTTTTGTATGTGCCCTTGGTGTTTCTGGTTTGCTGGCTTCATCAGCTCCATGTTTGGAATAAACGAGACAAAAAGAAAACCAGAAATTCATCACTATGTGATTCCTCATGCCCCAAAGTTCCTAAGTGGTTTGCCGCCTTCTCTCTACTTTTCAGAATCTCCTTATGTTTATTCTAAACATAATGTCCAGGGTCTTAGTTATACTAAGTGGAAGAAATAAAGAATAGTATGGCCATCTTGCCAGAAATGGACATCTCCAAAATGGAAATTTTACAAATGAAAACTATAAGCCCCAGAGACAGAAGATGGTGGAATATAAGAAACTGCATTCCAAGAGGTACTGTGGCATGGGACCAAAGCAGAGGGTGTACAGATTCTCAGTGAGGTGTGTGAAAGAGGGATTTCACTAAAATTTAATATTGGACACTCAAAGCAGCTTAGGGGACTCAGAAATTTAGGTACAATAAACAAAGAAGAAAGAATACATTGGAGCTGGCCCACTGACCCAACCCACTGACCCCACTGCGGGTGCAGATTCACCACAGGGGAGGGGGAACATAGTCTTAGTATGGAGAAACCTGAAGTAAAAAAAAAAAAAAAAATGCTACCTAATCTTAGCTGATCCAGAGGCTTCACTGCATGGAGGTGCTTGAAAAGCGTGCTTTTGACCTAGGAGATCAGAAAAGCAAAGCAAAAAAGACACACAACCACAGTATCCCAGCAGGTACCTATTGACACAGTGTGGACTGTACGCAGGGAGATTCCAGTCAGAAGGGCAAGGGGGAGCCTGACTGGCTTCTCCCTTGTGTCTGGTTGTTCAAATGACCAGCTAAAATGCACCAGGAGTCTGAGCAGTTGGGGGTGAATATACTCCAAGACGCTTGGGCAGCAGTGACTGAAGGATCAATCCCCCTTCCCCATTATTGGATTTCTTGGGAGGTTCCTGAGAACCAAACCTGCATCAGAGATCTGCTACTATCTACCACATGGGCAGGTCAATCTCGTCTCTCCTGTCGGAGTCCAGCTCCAACAGGGGGTCTCAGGAGACGTATGGATGGTGAATTTTTCTTCTCTAGATTTTAATTTAATTTCTCAAAAACTTCCTTGACAGAAATACAGGGAGTTTTTCATTAGACATTAACAATTTACACTCCACAGTGGAATCATTGCATTTAGAGCAAACGGATCAATTCTTTAGAAGTAGTTGCATTAATTGGGAAAGTCATGTTTTTTCCTTCATACTTAATGGTCATATAAGAAGTCACAACTATACTTATTAAAGGAATACAAAAACAAATCAGCCAATTCCCAGAAACATACTTTGCTCCTCCAGAGGACGGATGCCTTGCGCCATCCACCTCAGTAGGGCCTTGCCATTGCCTGAGTCAGGGGAGGGGCGCAGCACTCTCCAAAGAAAACACCATCAAACAAAGCCCCTAGGGTCCAATTCCACGTGACCTCTATCTGCTGAAATTCCCCTCACAGAATGCTGCAGAAGTGGTATCCTGGGCAATTGTCAACAGAAAAACAATAATCATTCCTCTGGACCTACTAAACTATTCTGAATAGACAAATCACCAACTGACAATACATTTTAACCCAATCCCATCTCATATTGCTGAGAAAGAAAGCAAAGTCTTATATTAAATAAAGTCTTATATTCAAACATTGGCTGCTCCAACTTGCAGCTCAGGGAGCAACAAGAAAATAGGAAAGGGTTATCAACCTCCACTGTTTACTCTATCAGTGTACTCAAGAAGAACTGGAAAGAAAGATTGTTGGACATAGACAGAGACCACCCAGCTGGTCAACTATTTTGACCACCTCAGTGGAAGTTTCCTTCATCCTTCATCTTTCATCCTTTTTATTATTTTATTATTTCTGTGTGTGTGTGTGTGTGTGTGTGTGTGTGTGAATGCTGATTAGAGACATATATATATACATATATGCATACACTTATGTGTTTTTTCTCTAATTTTTAGCATTCTTTAAATGTAATTATCTTTTCATAGCATTGTTTTTTAAAGATTTGGGTTTTTTAGAATGTATATTTTGGTTTGGTTTATATTATTTTCATTTGACTATGTCTCTTTTTTCTCTTTCTCTCCTATCTTCTGCTAGTGGACAAATTTTCAAATTTTATTGTTCTATCAGCCTCTTTCCCAATACCTTGCTTCTTCTAATTTTTCCCCCTTCTTTCATATAAATGTCACCTGCTACATCTCTTATGCATCATGTATGTTCATTTTTTGAAATGGTAAAGTCTTTTCCAACTTCCTAATACATTTCCTATTTCCCATAAATAACTGTATTTTAACATATTTCAGAATTAATTTGTTTACATAGCTCCTGTCCCCACCATTAATGATAATACGATCATTACTGTTGTGGATGATATTGTTGACACTTGCTGTCTGCTTTAAAGCCAGATCTAGTTCATGATTATTGTTTTTCTGTTGACAATTGCTGAACCCACCATTCCTCTTTACTGGTGACAATTAATGTTGATGGCATCGTAATAGGAACTAGGTATTTACTTTAACATTCTGAATTGTTCATTGTTTGCAACTGTTGTTACTATTGTTTTGCCTTATTCTGTGAAGTGCTGACAACCTACAGGGACACAACAGTTTACAAATTTGAGACTCTGCTTCTGAATTTAACATTCCCTGACATTATTTCAACTCAAGAAGTGAGGAAATAAAAACCTCAAACCAACAACAAGAACCAAAGGAGAAACAATCAGAGAGGGAACTCGGGTCCCTCCATTGGCATCTACATATACATCAAATACAGAGAGAAGTCCCACAACTTAGTAAGATAATCACACATAAAAGGACACACATTAATAAAAGATGTAGGGGGATCCACCTCCTACACAAGTCCAAGACCTCTGAAAACATAAGAAAACAGGCAATCTCTGCCCCCTCCAAATCCACAATTTCCCAACAAAGGATCCCACTGATAGGCAAAGTGAATGAAAACCCAGAGAAAGTTTATTAAAAACTGATTATTACAATGTTCAATTAACTAAAAGAAGATCTAAGGAACGAATTAAGAGAGCAATTATAGGAGAGGAAAGTCCACTTTAATAAAGAAATACAAATAGTAAAAAGAAACCAAGCAGAACTCCTATAAATGAAAGACATAATCACTCAAATTTAAAACTCGCTTGAAGCCATCACTAACATATTAGATTGCATAGAAAATAAAACCTCAGCCCTTGAAGACAGAACTTCAAGCACTGAAGATAGGATATGTGATCTTAAGAACACAGAAGGCAACAAAGGAAAAAAAATTATAGAGCATGACCGGAATATACAAGAATTCTGGGACCACTTTAAAAGACCAAACCCAAGAATCATTGGGATAGAAGAGAATGTGAAGACACAAACTAAAGGCATAAAGAAAATTTTCAATTATATATTTATAGAAAACTTTTCCCATATTAGAAACAAGATAAACATCCACATATAGGAGGTTTACAGGACCCCAAACAGACCTAGGCAAATAAGAAGCTCACCTAGACATACAATGAAAATGCTCAACATAGAAAATAAGGAAAGAATATTAAAAACTTCAAGAGAGGGCTCGGGATGTGGCTCAAGCGGTAGCGCGCTCGCCTGGCATGCGTGCGGCCCAGGTTCGATCCTCAGTACCACATACCAACAAAGATGTTGTGTCCGCCAAGAACTAAAAAATAAAAAAATACTAAAAATTCTCTCTCTCTCTCTCTCTCTCTCTCTCTCTCTCTCTCTCTCTCTCTTCTCTCACTCTCTCTTAAAAAAAAAAAACTTCAAGAGAGAAACATCAGGTCACATTTAGAGGCAAACCAATAAGGTTTAATTCTGATTTCTCAGTTCAGATCTTAAAATCAAAAAAAGCCTGGAATGAGATACACCAGGCCATAAAAAATACAGCTGCCAACCAAAGTTATACCCAGCAAAGTTGAATATCAAATTTGAGGGGAAATAAAAATTTTATATAACAAGAATAAACTAAAAAAATTCAAGCCAGCACTACAAAGAATATTCAAAAATAAATTGCACACAGAGAAACTAAAAAAAACAATTCCCCAAACTCCCAAAGGAAGTTCAATAAAATAATTCATTAAATGAGAATCAAGATAGGTTACATATAGCAAAAAAAACAAATTGACAGGAAATCACAAACATATGTCTATACTAACATTCAATGTTAATGTTCTCAAATCCCCAATTAAAACACACAGATTAACAAAATGTATCCCTCCCCCCCAAAAAAAAAGATCCACCAATATTCTGTTTATAAGAGACTCATAGGCAAAGACACCAATAGGCTGAAGGTAAAAGGATGCAAAAAATATTCGATAACTACAGTCCAGGAAAACAAGCTAGAGTAGCTATTCTCATATCCAACAAAGCAGATTTTAAGCCAAAATTAATCAGAAGAGATGAAGAAACTCACTACATCCTAATAAAAGGCAATAATCCAACATGAATATGAAGATATATAATAATAGTAAACATTTTTGCACCAAATGCCAACACATCAAATTTTGTGGGAAAAAATACTCCATGACATTAAATCCCACATACACCCCAACACAATAATATTGGGTAATTTCAATACAACCTTATCACTAATAGTCAAGTCATGAAAACATAAAATCAATAAAGATCTCTCCAACCTAAACAACAGTATAAATTGAATGAGCCTAATGTACATCTTCAGAATATTCTACCTCGAAACAGATGAATTTATCTTCTTCTCAGCTGTCCACAGAACTTTTTTCCAAAAGAGACAATGTTCTAGGCCATAAAACAAATCTTAGCAAATATCAAACAAACAAACAAACAACAAAAAAAAAACAATGTAATCCCAGATAACCTATCAGATCAATAGAATGAAGCTAGAAATCAACAGCAAGAAAAAGAATAGAAACCATATAAACACAAGGAAATTGAACAATACTATTTTAAATGAAGAACAGATCAAAGAATAAATCAGAATAAAAATCAAGAGATTCTTATAAACAAATAAGGTGGGTAAACAACATAGCAAAATCTCTGGGACAGTATGAGAGCAGTTCTAAGAGGTAAATTTATAGCAGTGTATGCCCCTACATTAAATAATTAAAGAGATCCCAAGCAAATACACCTATGCTGCATCTCAAGGCCTATGAAAAAGAAAAACAAACTAACTCCCAAATTAGTAGAAAACAGGAAATAATTAACATCAGAGTAAAAATCAATAAAGTTGAGGCTAAGAAAATAATACACAGGATTAATGTAGTGAAGAGTTGGTTCTTTGAAAAGATAAATAAGATTGATAAAACCTTAGCCAAACTAACCAAAAGAAAGAGCTAGAAGAAGCAAATACACAAGATCAGAGATGAAAAAGGAGATATCACCATGGATACTTCTGAAATCCAGAGAATTATCAGAACCTATTTTTAAAATCTATACTCCAATAAACTGAAAAATCTGGAAGACATTGACAAACTAAGAGTCACATATGACCTACCCAAATTGAATCAGGAAGATATAGAAAACCTAAAAAGACCAATATTAAGTAATGAAATTGAAACAGCGAATAAAAGCCTTCCAAAAAATAAAAGCCCAAGACCTGATGGAGTCTCAGCTGAGTTCTATCAGACTTTTGCTAGAAGAATTAACACCAGTCTTTCTCAAATTATTCTATGAAATTGAAAGAGAGGAAGCATCCTCAAATACATTTTATGAAGCCAGTATAACTCTGATACCAAAACCAGACAAAGATGTTGTTTTAGTCAGCTTTTTTGCTACTGTGACTGAAAGATCCAACCAGAACAATTGTAAAGGAAGTTTCAGAGCTCTCAGTCTACAAACCGCCAGCTCCATTCCTCATGGCTTCAGGTGAGGCAGAACAACATGGCAAAAGTGTATGGCGGAGGGAAGCGGCTCACATAATGATCAGAAAGGAGAGAGAGAGACTCCATTTACTAGATACAAATATATACCCCAAAGCCCCACCCCCAATGCCATACCTTCTCCAGCCACCTACCTTCTCCTACCTACCTTCTGTTTCCAGTCAATTGATCCCATCAGGTGATTAATTTGCTGATTGGGCTAGGCTCTAGTAACCCAATCAGTTCTTTTTAATCATTTATTAAGATTAATCATTAACCTTAATCATTTATTCTCTTAACCTTCTTGCATTGTCTTACACAATTGTCACATTGTCTTACACAATTTTGGGGGACACCTTATATCCAAACCATAACAGATGCATCAAGGAAAGAACACTGAAAACCAATTTCCCTGATGAACATAGATGAAAACATCCTTAATTAAATATTAGCAAACTGTATTAAAAAACATATCAAAAAGATAATACATCATGATGAAGTGGGTTTATTCCAAGGATGCAAGATTGGTTCAACATATGCAAATCAGTGAATGCAATTCTTCACTTAAATAGAATTAAGGACAAAAACCACATGATCATCTCAATAGATGTAGAAAAGGCCTTTGACAAAATCCAATACCAATTGATGTTAAAAACACTGATTGAAGGAATTTACCTCAATATTGTAAAGGCCATTATGACAAACCCAAGGCCAACATCATACTAAATGGAGAAAAATTAAAAACATTTTCTCTGAAATTTGAACAAAACAAGACTGTCTACTCTTACCACTTCTATTCAATATAGTCATCAAAACATTATCCAGAGCAATCAGGGAAGAAAAGGAAATTAAAGGGATACAAGTACATAAAGAAGTCAAACTATGTTTGCTGACGATATGATCCTATATCTAGAATACCCAAAAAACTCCACCAAAAGACCTCTGAGCTTATAAATGAGATTAGCCAAGTAGCAGGATATAATATCAACACCCATAAATCAATAGCTTTTCTATATTCCAACAGTAATCCAGCAAGGGAAGAAGTCAGGAAAGCTGTCCCATTCACAATAACCTAAAACAACAACAACAACATCAAATACTTGGGAATCAATCTAACAAAAGGGATGAAGGACCTCTACAGTTAAAACTATAGAACACTTAAGAAAGAGATTGAAGAAGACCTTAGAAGATGGAAAGATATCCTATATTCTTGGATAGGCAGAATCAATATTATCAAAATGGCCATACTACAACTAAAAAACAATATGCAGATTCAATGCAATCCCCATCAAAATACCAATGATATTCTTCACAGAATTAGAAAATGCAATTCTTAAATTAATTTGGAAGAATAAGAGACCCCCAAAAGACAAAACAACACTAAGCAAGAAAAGCAAAGCAAGAGGTACCATAATACCTGTTCTAAAATTGTAGTATAGAGCTTCAGTAACAAAACATCATGGTATTGGCATCAAAATAGACACAGAAACCAAAGGTACAGAATAGAAGACACAGAAACAATCCACATCGCTATAGCAATCTAATATTTGGCAATGGTGCCAATAAAATATTTTGGAGAGAAGACAGTCTTTTAAACAAATGGTGCTGATAAAACTGGATAGATGAATGTATACAAATGAAATTGGACCCCTCTCTCTCACCCTGAATAAAACTTAAATTTTAAATGAATCAAAGACTTAGGAATTAGACTAGAGACCTTACAACTGCTAGAAGAAAACATAAGTTCAACACTCTGTCTGGCTCTGACTTCCTTAACAAGACTCTCAAAGCACAAGAAATAAAACCAAGAATCAATTAATAAGTGGGAAACCTTCAAAATAAAAAGCTTCTGCACAGCAAAGGAAATGATTAAGACCGTGGAGAGAAAGCCTACAGAATGGGAGAAGATCTTGTCGGTTTACTCCTCTGATAGGGAGTTAATATTCATAATATACAGAGAACACAAAAAACTTAACATCAAAACACACACACACACACACACACACACACACACACACACACACAATGACTAGCCCAATCAAAAAAAATGGGGAAAAATGACTAAACAGAAACTTCTCAAAAGAAGAAACACAAATGGCTAACAAATATAGGAAAAAAATGTTCAACATTTCTAGCAATCATGGAAATGGAAATCAAAATAACACCAAGATTTCATCTCACTCCAGCCAGAATGGCAATGATCAAGAATACGAACATCAATAAATGTTGACAAGGTTGTGGGGGAAAAAGGTACACTTGTGCATTGCTGGTGAAATTGTAGACTAGTAAAATCACTCTGGAAACCAGTATGAAAATTACTCAAAAACTAGAGATGGAACCACCCTATGACGCAGCTCTATTTCATTCCTTGATTTTTCCCCAAAAGATCTAATATCAGCATACTATAGTGAAATGCCGTATCAACCTTTATAGCAGCAAAATTCAAAGTAGCTAAATCATGGAATCAACCCAGATGTCCATCAGTAGAAGAATGGATTAATAATTGTGAAATAACACACACACACACACACACACACACACACACACACACACACACACGGAGTTATACTAGTCCAGCCATAGAAAAGAATGAAATTAAGACATTTGCTGGTAAATGGATGGAAATGGACATCATGCTAAGTGAAATTAGCCAAACTCAGAAACTCAGAGGTCGAATGTTTTCTCTCGCATGTGGAAGCTGGAGTAAAATAAAGGAAAGGGGTAGGAGAGGATAGGATAATATAAAGAGCCAATAAAAGATAAATTAATAGATGAGCAAAATAAAGCCCAGTAGAATAGAAGAAGGAGAATGGAAGAGGGGAGTGAGGGTGGGAGGGAAAAGGGAGAGTCATGAAATAAAATCAATTTCCATGTTTGTGTGAGTTTGTTGGAATGAACACAGTTACTATTGTAACTAAAAAATAAAAAATAAAATTATAATAAAGCTCTAATAAAAAATAAAAGTATAATCCCTGAAATATAATTTCTATGACTATATCAAAGTGGAGATGACAAATTAGTCAGTAAACTAGAAGACAGCTTAATAGAAATGATTAACACTAAAGAAACAATATGGAAAAAAGGTTGAAAAAATAATTAACTGAATCTCAGAAACTTGTGGGACAAAAACAAAACATCTAACATGAATTTATTAGAGCTGAAACAGAAAAGAAAAAAAGGAGGAAGCAAAATATATTTGAAGAAATGACACAAAACTCTCCAAATTTGAAGTAAGACATAAATTTTTAGAATCAAGAAGTTTGATGGACTCCAAATGATAAATCTGGAGAAACAGAGCCTAAGCACATCACAAACTACTGAAAACCAAAGGGGAAAACCTTACACCAAAGTATAATGACACAAGTAACATAGTTCAGATGATTACAGACTTCTATAGAATCAGAAACCATGGTGGCCATAATACAATGGAGTAATATGCTAAAAGAAAAAAAATCAACCCAAAATTCTCGATCCAGTGAAATTTTTTTTGAGAAATGAAGCCAGATTAAAGACATTCCACGTTAGAAAGAAAGAAAGGAAGGAAGGAAGGAAGGAAGGAAGGAAGGAAGGAAGGAAGGAAGGAAGGAAAGAAAGAAAAGAAAAAAGAAAGCCTAAGGGGATTTATCCCCATGGCCCTATGGTACAAGAAATGCTAAAAGAATTTCTTCAAATTGAAAGGAAATTATACCAGATGGAAGCCTGGCTTTTCAGAAGAAGAAAGAGGATGAAAAAGGCTAAATATATGGGTTAAGGTAGAAAACTATTTTTTCTCATAATTTCTTTAAAATATATACAAATTTAAGAAGCAAAAACGAGAACATTTTCTTAATGGGTTTAAAACATAAGTGTAATACAGGGTGCACACATGCCTGTAATCTCAGCAACTAGGAAGGCTGAGGCAGGAGAATGGCAAATTCAAAGCCTGCCTAGGCACTTTAGTGATAGTCTGTCTCACACACAATAAACAATTAAAAGGACTGGGGATGTAGCTCAGTGGCAGAGCACCCCTGAGTTTCATCCCCAGTACTACAAAACAAAGCAAAAGTATGTAGAAGTCATACCTAGAACAGCCATAACATAAAGAATGGTGGGAATGGGGGTAAATATACCTAAATTGCTGTAAGACACTATATTAACAGTAATTAAATTGTGAAAAATTTAAGCATGTATATATGTGATACCTAAAGCAATTACTAAAATTTAGGAAGAGGTATGGTTGAAAAGCTAACATATTAAAATGAAAATCTAAAAACTATTTAAATTATTTGAAAAAACCTAGGAAAGGAGAACAGAGAAAGAGAAAAACTGAGATGACAAATGGAAAAATTAATAAAATGGTAGCTATAAATCCAACTGTATCAATAACTACAGTAAGTGTAAATAAACCAAAGATTCCAATGAAAAAAATAATGATAATCAGAACAAGCTAAATAGCAGGACTAACCATCAATTGATTATAAGAAATGTTCTTTAAATATGAAGCTGTACTTTAAATATAAAGCTAAGGTTACATACACACAAACACATTCACTAATGGAATCAGTGTCAAAAAATTGAATCTCAAATATATGTCAATTTATTTTCAATGAAATTGCAATAGCAGTTCAATAGGGAAAGGAAAATCCACAAACACTGATGGAGAAACTGGATATCCATATGAAAACAACAACAGCAAAAGAACATCTACTTTTGCTTCATATAATACATAAAATTAAATAAAATGCACGAGGGACTCAAAAATAAGCCTAAAGCTCTAAAATTACTAGAAAATAAAATAGAAAATTTTTTTTGTCAATTTGAGGTAGGCAGAGATTTGTCAGAACACAAAACGTATTAAAAAAATGAGAGAAAAAATTTTGTGAATTGGACTTCATCAAAATGAAATATTTGCTTTTTGGAAGACACTATTGAAGAAAGTGAAAGGCAAGCCACGGAATAGGAGAAAATATTCTCTATCATATATCTGATATATGACTGACTGGTATTCAGAATAAATATTCAACAATGAGAAGACAACTCAATAACATCTCACAAAAGTTATCTTAAGTAAATGATAAGATGCTTAATTATTATCAGAGAAATGCAAATAAAACCATGACAAGATACCACAACAAATATTATAAATGGTGCAGTGAAAAAGACTGGCAATAGAAAGTGTTGGCATGGTGGAACATTAACTGGGACTTTTAGACATTAGAGACAGGAATGGAGAATGGTACAGCCATTTTGGAAAATACAGAATTTTCTTTAAAACGCAGTCATTTGCTATCATATAGTCTATTCATCCTATTCCAAGGTACAAACACAAGAAAAATGAAAACATATGTCCACATAAAATCTTTTACAAAAACATTTATAGAAGTTTTATTCACAATAACCCCAAGTTGGGGGAAACCCTAATACCCATCAATCAGTGAATAAATAAACAAAATGTAATATATCCATACAAAGACTTCACTACTCAGCAATACCACTGAACTATAGTAAACAATATTCAGCAAAAGAAATAAATTGCTGATGCACAAAACAATAGGAATGGATCTGAAAATAATTAGGCTGAGTGAAAGAAACAGACACAAAAGGGTATTGATATATGACTCCATTTACATAAAATGCAAACTATACCATAGTAATAAAAAGCATATGAGTGGTTGGCGGGGGCTATGGACAGATAGAAAATTTGACTATAAAAGAAAGGAGGAATCTTGGGGGTTCTGTTGTATTTTTTTATTCAAGTGGTGATTTTTCATATATATACAATTGTCATAACTCTTTGAATTGTATATTTTAAATACGTGTAGTTTGTTATACATAAATTACTTATCAATGCAATTTATGAGAAAAAATAGAAAGGCCTTTTTCATATACATCTTCTTAGCTGAAATTCATTTTTCACTGAGTAGTAACTTTAATCCAGAGGTTCTGGTTCTGCCTTCTGAAATCATGCCTACAAAAGCACAAAGAAAAATATTTATTCCATTACAAGAGTCCCTCAAATATCAGAAAAGAGCCAGTTATTTACTGAGTATTTTCTTGTCCAAATTATATACTGTTCCTCTCTAGTCTCCTAGCCTGTTTCTATAAGATATTCTTAAGTCCTAGGTTCCTTAACCTTCCTATTTTCTCATCTTTGAACATGCTTTAGTTTGTCATCATTCCTTGTAAAATGAATCATCCAAAACTGAATGCAATACTCTAATGTTATTTGCTAAGTCTTATTCAATGGAAATAGTGTGGTTTGTAGAAAGAGCAGGGGACCAGCCAGGTGCAGTGACACATGCATATAATTTCAGCAGATAGGCTGAGGCAGGAGGATCACAGTTCAAGGCAAGTAAGGGAGACCTTGTGTCAAAAATGAAAAAGGAAAAGGACTTGTGAAGTAGCTCAGTTGTAAAATTCTCTGGGTTCATTCCCCAGTGCCAAACAAACAGACAGACAGACCAGGTATAGTGTAATTTGAGTTCTCTGTCTCTGCCTTTGACTAGTTTTTTTTTTTTTAAACAAAGCAATCATTCCAGATTTTTCAGAATTTTAAAAGAGTTGAAATTATTTGTTTGAACTAAGATTATTTTATTCATTTTTCCCATCCAGAAATGAAAGTATAGATAAGAAACATCTGAGAAACTTTCTCAATTAGGAAACAAAATCAACTGAGATATGTTGTTTATAAGTGACTGAGGCTTAAAAATTCTTTTTGTGACTTGAAAAGAATTATTTAGCTTTGTATTAGATTTGCTTGGAGTGATATACATTTTTCCATTTGCATGTGGATCAATACCACTAACTTTTGCTGTTGGAGATTTTTCCAGTTATGAGAGTGCTTAAGACTATAAGAACAGACACTACATGCTTGGTCTTGGCCAAAAGGCTGAGAAATGGTCCAATCATGTGCTTTAGACCATGCAGATTTGTGACTTGCTATGCAGCATCTGTGAGTTGGAAAAATTCAAAACATATGGGAGCTCAGATGTTAGGTTGGGAGAAATAAAATATTTAAAAATTTCAGAGCTATTTAGAGTATGCTATGCTATATATATTTTTATGTGATTTGTGTATAGGAATGTATTGGGAAGGATGCCACTTGGAAGTTAAGTCAAAAGGAAAAAATATATTTTATACTTTAGTTCTACTCCAGATAACAATAGGTGTTGCAAATAAAGTGTGAATTTGTTCAGAGCCAGAGATTTTAAAAGTATACTTTTTTCTAATTGCAACATTTAAACAACAACAAAAATCAATGTCCACATCTGTTCAAGGGAAATGTTATAATTTGTAGAAGGAGCTGGAGATCAGGTCTAGGGAAGTTTATACACAAAGTCATTATGTTAGATATCAAATATTTATGTCTAGGATATTTCCCAATTTGGGGAATATTTCAGTTAAATCTTAAAAATGGTATTTTTACATTGGGAAAAAATGTTTAAACTCACTAAATGAGTTATCCTATAGGCTATAAGCCAAAACTTCCCCCAAATAGCTTGTGATACAAAGCATTCTGCTGGAAAAAGAGGTTTCCTATTAGTTACTTGCTCATTCCTATATGTGTTGAATCAACAGAAAGTGTCGACACAGGTTGTGGAATTTTTCAGGACTTATTTTTAGAGATACTGCTGTAATTTTTTTCAAGGATAGCATGTTTTAAATGTACTGTTAAGTAAAAAACATAAAAAAATACCTAAATAAAGTTCCTACTATTCAATGACACCTTATAATTTGATACTTATTCATGAGTATCTGAAATTTTTCTAATAATACATATTAAATTATTTCATTAATGTATTAATAACTCTCTTACTTGTTTTCTGGACTTACAGGGATTTTATTTCAGATCAGGTCTCCTTGTATTCTTTTAAATTCTAAGCCTTCACTTTTTGGGATGTGTTCCTAGCCCGAACACTTTCACTTGGACTTACTTTAGCCCACACTGTTCTAGGTACTAATGGAAGGACAATATTCCTTCTGCTTGAATATATAATCCATTCTCTACCAGTTGTCTACTGCATTCTTCCCTCATAACACACACATATATATACACTATATATAATCTCTCATTCATTCACTCAGGCATGCACACACATACACCATTCATGTGAATTCTCAGGCATGTGAATTTTCCCACATTCAGTAAATGAGCAAATGCTTATAAAAGGTTGAATGATATCTCAATTTTTTGTGACAGTGGTGTTTCCTAGGCTGTTAATCTGATATACACAACATAAGATAACAATATAGAGAACTCTTTCCCCACCAAAGACAAATTATTACTCTGAGACCATTTTGTTGGAATCCTAGTTTCTCTGACATATCCCATTGACAAGAGGACAGACCCTCTTGTCTCCTAGCTGACAACTGGGGGAATGGACTTGATGAACTGTCACCTTTAGTAATATGCCCTATTAACCACTGGAAATAGCATGTGCCTTTCATAAGCCAGGTTCACCTTCCAAAGATGATTTCATATCCTAGTTGTTGTCTACAATTCTAGAGCTGTATGTTAGCTTTTCATGGTTGTGACCTACATACCTGACAAGAAAAACTCAGAAGAGGACAGATTTATTGTGGTTCATGGTCTCAGAGGATTCAGTCCATGGTTGGCCACCTTCATTTCTCTGGGCCTGAAGTACAGAATACTATGGTGGAAGGGCATGGCAAAGGATATCTGCTTAGCTCATCTCATGGCAATCAGGAAATAAGGAGAGGGGCTAGGGACAAGATTAACCTTTCAGGCCACACCCCTAGTGACTTACTTCCTTCAAGTAGGCTCTACATCCTAATATCCAGTTGTCAATGGATTGGTTAATCAACAAATGAAGTCATGATTCAGTCATTGCCCCCAAACCCACCTCTGAATCTATTTGCATTGGGAAGATGCTTTCATACATGAGCTTTTGGGAGACATTCCAGATCCATACTATAAGAAGCTATCCTTTAACCTTGGTGACACTTCATCTGCCTGTTTGAGCTAGGTGCTTTCTAAGGGTAGTGGATCTCTCCTAAGCAAGATGCTTGATGTTGGAAGCCTTAAGGGTAGGCCCAGGTAATGTCTGTGAGCATGGCTTAAATGCTTCTGCTCCACTGCTTCACATTCAGCTCTTTGCTTCCTGGATGTCAGTGCCTCTTCCTTAGGTTGCCTACAACTTTTAGGTGCCTAACTTAAGCACTGAGATGTTTTTATTCCTTCTAAAATTTCCCTCAAGAAAGATATTTCATGTTCTTAGGACTGGCAGGAGCCATGAACAGCCATAATTTTTAAAGTAAATATTCAAATTTAGCCCCCTTCCTTCTCTGGTGATAATCAATAGTGGAGGCTGTTGTGAGAAAACCGATGTGTCTATTTTCTTTGGCTTTAGACTCACGGCAGATATGGACACAACACTCTCAACATTGTTTCAAGGATCATCCAAAATGTTAAAATACATGCTATTATATGTACTGTGCTTTCTCAATGCTTTGACAAAATTAAACATAAGATAACCCATGGTTAAAAGCATTGTAAGTCAACATAGATCACAAATGAATAATGATCTGCCAGTTGCAATAGTATCTCTCACTACCCTCCCTCCCTTCCTGGAAAGGATTCTAGGCAAATGTATTATTCCTGCTTCTTCATGACATTTCTCATTTTTTATTCTGTTCACATCTTAATCTGTCCAATATCATAACTGGTTATTTATAACACAACAAGATCTCTTAATATAATCTCTAGAAACTATCTTATTTCTAAATAATATGTGGACAATATTAAATAACCCTTGATCATATTATTTCAAGATCCTGCCAATTATATTTTTGCCTTAAGATAAAGACAGAACAAAAATGCCGGTTTAAAAAATCTGATTCCTGACATTTAAATATCTTTAAAATGCCTTTTAGTGGCTTTTGAAAGTTTTTTCAAGTAATCTTTTTACAGATATAATGTGTTCCATGTTTAATTTTGACAATCTTATATAAGATCAGAAGATTCTGAATGTCAGAATCTTGTAAGAGTCAGCTGAGGTCTATTCCATTCAGGTTCTAACCACCTGAAGGAATGTGTTAATTCTTATTTATCTAAGGACTTTAAAATGGTAATGAAAGAATTTATTAAGAATGGCTAAACCTAGTGTATTCTGCAATGAGAAGTGTGTACATACTACACAGACTTCAATACAACTAACCATAGAAGACATTCACTGGTTACCACTTTCCACTTACCCCTCCTGAAGGAACTGGTATTGTTTTTAACTAGAAAATGATTTTATTTCCCAAGTTTGACCTTTCTCTCCCGGGATATATGTTTCTTACTTCAGGATTTTGTGTTACCACATTTTGGACTCTATTTATATAATCAAGTACAAAGAACAATGATTGAATACTAACTAAATCTTTATCAACTGACTTATAATACATTTTTTGCTATCTGGGAACCCTGTCTGGAAGTCCTATTAGAACGAACATGCTTGGCTTTGAAGAAGAGAGATATTTTAAATTCATTTTGCAGGAGTAATAAATTTGTTTTATCTGAAAAACATTTCTCTAAAGTAATTGTTTCACCTTTTGGTGATGCTCATAACTCAAAAGTTAAGAAATGTCAAATTTTCTTTTTTAATACTTTTATTAGTGCATTATGGTTGTACATAATAGTTGGGTTCATTGTGATATACTCATGCATGTACAAAGTTTAATTTGGTCCATTTTAGTCCTCATGACTCTTTTTTCCATTCCTCCCCTTATACCCTTTCCTCTTTTCTAGTAGTCTTCCTTATATTTATTCATTTTTAATTGGTGCTTTATAGATATACATAAAGGTGAAATTCACTGCAGTATATTTATACATGCATATAGTGTAATTTTGACAAATTAATTCCACATATCTTCTCCTTTCCCTATCTTTATAGCTCCCCTGCAGTCTCCTTTTTCTATTCCACTGGTCTTCTTCCCTCTATTCTATGAGATCTGATTACCCTACCATCTTAATTTCCCTCTTACTTTGCTATAGCTTCCACATATTAGACAAAATATTTGACCTTTGATTTTCAGAGTATGGTTTATTTCACTTAGCATGATTCTCTCCATTTCCATCTATTTACCAGCAAATGTCATAATTTCATTTTTCTTTATGGCTGAGTAAAACTCCTTTGGGTACATATACCCCATTTTCTTAATCCATTCACCAATTGAAGGGAATTTGGGATGGGTCTATAATTTGGCCATTTTATTTTTTAAAATTTTTTTTTTATTGGTTGTTCACAACATTACAAAGCTCTTGACATATCATATTTCATACATTAGATTGAAGTGGGTTATGAACTCCCAATTTTTACCCCAAATGCAGATTGCAGAATCACGTCGGTTACTTGGCCGTTTTAAATTGTGCTGCTGTAAAAATTGATGTGCCTGTATCACTATAGTATGCTGATTTTAGTTCTGTTGGATAGATATTGAGGAATTGAATATCTGGGTCATACGGTGGTGCCATTCCTAGTTTTTTTAAACAATCTTCTTAAATTTTTTATAATTTTGTTTTATTTATTTTTATTACTTTTATGTGGTACTGAGGATCAAGCCCTGTGCCTCATCCTTGCTAAGCAAGTGCTCTACCACTGAGTTACAACCCCAGCCCCCATTCCTAGCTTTTTTTTTCTTTTATGAATCTCCATACTGTTTTCCAGAGTGGTTGTATTAATTTGCAGTCCCACCTGCAATGTATGCATGTACCATTTCCCCCAAATCTTTGTGTTCTTGATAATTGCCTTTCTGACTGGAGTAAGATGAAATTTCAATGTAGTTTTTATTTGTATTTCTCTGATTGCTAGAGATGTTGAACGTTTTTTCATGTTTACTGGCCATCTGTATTTCTTCTTTAGAGAAATGTGTATTTAGTTCTTTAGCTCTTTTATTGATTGGGTTATTTGGTTTATGGCATTAAGCTTTTTGAATTCTTTCTATATTCTGGATATTGATCCCCTGTGAGAGCAATAGTTGGCAAAGATTTTCTCCTGTTCTATAGGCTCTCTCTTCACACTCTCCTTTCCTTTGCTGTGCTGAAGCTTTTCAATTTGATGCTGTCCCACTTGTTGATTCTTGGTTTTATTTCTTGAGCTTTACGAGTCTTTTTAAGGAAGTCACATCTGTGCCATGTATTGACCCTATGTTTTCATCTAAACATTCAAAGTTTCTAGTCTAATTCCTAAGTCTTTGATTGACTTTGATTTGACTTTTGTGCAGGGTGAGAAATAGGGAACTAGTTTCATTCTTCTACATATTGGATATCCAATTTTCTTTCCTTGATGTGTCTTTGTTAAAAAGGCTGTCTTTTCTCCAACATATATTTTTATCACCTTTGTCAAGTATCAGATAGTTGAAATTATATGTATTTGTCTCTGTGTCTTCTGTTCCACTGGTCTTCATGTCTTTTTGATGCCAATACCATGCTGTTTTTGTTACTATGGCTCTAATATAATTGGAGATCAGGTATTTTTAAAAAATATTTATATTTTAGTTTTAGGTGGACACAATATCCTCATTCCGTCCTTACATGATGCCAAGAATCGAACCCAGTGCCTCACGCATGCTAGGCAAGTGCACCACCACTTGAGCCACATCTCCAGCCCCAGGAGATCAGGTATTTTAATGTCTGCATCATTGCCATTCTTGCTCAAGGTTACTTTGGTTATTGAGGGTCTTTCATTCTTCTGAATGAATTTTATGACTTTTTTTTCTGGTTCTGTGAAGAATATTATTGGTATTTTGATGAGGATTGCCCTGAATCTGTATAATGCTTCTTTTAGTATGGCCATTAACTAAATATTAATTCTGCCATCCAAGAACATGAGAGGTCTTTCCATCTTCTAAGATCTTCAGTTTCTCTCTTCAGTGTTCTATAGTTTTCATTGTAAAGGTATTTCACTTCCTTGGTTAGATTAATTCACACATATTTTAATTTTCTGATGTTATTGTGAATGGGATAGTTTTCCTGATCCTTTTTCGGCAGAATCACTATTGGAGTGAAGGAAAGTTATTGCTTAATGAATGTTGATCTTGTATCTGCTACTTTGCTGAATTTATAAGCTCTAGAAAGTGTTCTTGTGAAGTCTTTTGGGTCTCCTAGATATAGAATCATGTCATCAGCAAACAGAGATAATTTGACTTCTTCTTTTCCTATTTGTATGACTTTAACTTTCTTCTCTTGACAGATTGCTCTGGCTAGAATTTCAAGAAGAATATTGAATAGGAGTGGTGAGAATGGACAGCCTTGTCTTGTTCCTGATTTTAGAGGAAATGCTTTCAGTTTTTCTCCATCCAGTAAGATGTTGGCTTTGGGTTTGTCATATATAACCTTTATAATATTGAGGAAAGTTTCTTCTAGCCTTAGTTTCTCCAGTGTTTTTAAACACGAATGGGTGCTAGATTTTGTCAAAGATCTTTCCTGTAACTATTGAGATGATCATATGATTTTTTCCTTAATTCCATTTATGTGGGATGAATTATTTTATTGATTTGCATATGTTTAATTAACCTTGCATCCCTGGGATGATACTCACTTGATCATGATGTATCATCTTCTTAATGTGTTTGTAAATGCTAGTATTTTATTAAGGATTTTTGCATTTATGCTCATCAGGGATATTGCTCTATAGTATTCTTTCTTGGATGTGTCTTTGTCTGTTTTGGTATCACAGTTACACTGGCTTCACAGAATGTATTTGAAAGTGTTCCCTCCCTTTCAGTTTCATGGAATAATATGAGGAAGACTGGTATTAGTTCTTCTTTAAAGGTCTGGTAGAACTCAGCTGAGAATCCATCCAGTCATTGTTTTTTTTTGGGGGGGCGGTTAATTGATGTTTCAATTTCATTGCTTGATATTAGTCAGTTTAGGTTGTCTCTATCTTCCTGGTTTCATCTGGCCAGATCATAGGTGTATAGAAATTTGTCAATAGCTTCTAGATTTATAAATTTTCAAAATAGTTTCTAATGATCCTCTGGATTTCAGAAGTGTCTATGGGGTTATCTCCTTTTTCATCTCTAATATTGTAAATTTGGGTCTTCTTTCTCTTTCAAATTATTTGGCTAATGGTTTATCAATCTTGTTTATCTTTTCAAAGAACCAGCTCTTTGTTGCATCAATCCTGTGTATTGTTTTTCTTTTTTATCCTCAGAGCTAATTTTTTTAAAATTTTGCTTCTCATCTTAATTATTTCCTGTCTTCTGCTGATTTGGGCATTAGTTTGTCCTTTATTTTCTAAAGCCTTGTTGTGTAGTATTAGATTATTTACTTGGGATCTCTTTACTTTTTAATGTAGAGATTCAATGCTATAAACTCTCCTCTTATAATATCTCATTACAGGCCCTCCTTAATTTTAAAATTTGATTTGAGAAGTCAGAAGTAAGCCTTATTGGTTTGCCTCTAAATGCAATCTGACATTTTTTTCTCACAGCTTTTAATATTCTTTTCTTATATTCTGTATTAGGCATTTTGATTATAATGTGTCTTGAAGAAAATCCTTTTTGATTTTGTCTTTTTGGGGGTTCTTTTTACACAGGAGGAGTAAATATTTTTTCCTGAAGAAAAAAATTAAAATGAGATTTCCTGAAATATAGGTATGAGGTCTTGTGCAACACCATTAAACATTCTCTTTAATAGCTGAAAGTTAGGAAGCTATTTTCTAATCAATGCAGTCTGTTATATTTTTTTGGTTACATAGCTGCTTATTGAATTTTTCCCTAAAGACCAATTATCCCTGGATTTGTGCTTCATTCCGTCATCCTTTTGCTTTTTGAGCATCTACTAAATGCATAGATAGCATTGGACTCTTCCACACAGAATTGTGTATAACTCCCTAAACTTCTTTTTCCTTCCAAGAATTCCATCCTCAAAAGAACTACCATTATTTCCTTTATTCTTTAATTTTCTCAGGTATTAGTGATACAGTTTTCAGTTTCTTCTCAAATGATTGCCTAACCTTTTCTTATCCAAGTCTGATAATATATAAAGCAACATATTTTGGCTCTCACCCACAAAAATAGTTCTACGTCTTCAACATTTCATAGTTCCTGCTTCTTTAGAGTCACCAATTTTAGTGTTTCCATATCAACTCCTTCTAAATAGTTGGAATTTAAAAGAAGATTACAGAGAAACATTTGATGATGTTGGATATATGTTCTAGAAATCATGGCATCAATTGCATTAGCCAAAAACTGTCTTTCTCAGTGTCATTAACACCTATTATTTGTCTTTTAAACTCCTCTAGTCTAGCAATTAAAGAAATGCAAATTAAATTTACACTGAGATTTTATCTCACTCCAGTCAGAATGGCAATTATCAAGAATACAAGTGAGAATCTTTTCTCACTGTTTTTGGTGCCTTTGTCTAGTATGAAATAACTGTATTTATGTGGGTTGATCTCTGTGTCTTCTATTCTGTATCATTGATCTATATACCCATTTAGAAGCCAATACTATACCATTTTTGTTACTATAGCTTTGTAGTATAGTTTAAGGTCTGGTATTTTGATGCCTTCTGCTTCACTCTTTGCTAAGGATTGCTTTGGTTATTCTGGTAAATAGACTAAAGAACTGAACAGACACTTCTCAGCAGAAGATATGTAATTGATTGACAAACATATAAAAAAAGTGTTCAACATCTCTAGTAATTAGAAAAATGCAAATTAAAACTGCTCTAAGATTTCATCTCACACCAGTCAGAAGGCCGTTATCAAGAATACAATCAACAATAAGTGTTGGCAAGAATGTGGGGGAAAAGGCACACTCATACATTGCTGGTGTGAAATTTTTGGTGCAACCAATCTGGAAAGCAGTATGAAGATTCCTTGGAAACTTGGAATGGAACCACCATTTGACCCAGTTATCCCACTCTTCAGTCTATACCCAAAGGACTTAAAAACAGCATATTATAGTAATGTACCTCAATTCACAATAGCTAAACTGTGGAAGCAAACTAGATGCCCTTCAGCAGATGAATGGATATCAAGAAGCTGTGGTATATATACACAATGAAATATTACTCAGCATTAAAAGAGAATAAAATTATGGCATTTGCAGGTAAATAGATGGAGCTGGAGAATATAATGCTGAGTGAAATTATCCAATCCCCTAAAAACAGAGACTGAATATTCTTTCTGATAAGTGACTGCTGATCCATAAGCGGGTGGGGTGGGGGGAGGTATGGGAAAAATGGAGGAACTGTGATTGGGCAAAGGGGATGGAGGCGAATGGAGGGGGCATGGGGGCAGGAAAGATGATGAAATGAGATGGACCTCATTATGCTAGGTAAATGTGTTACTGCACACATGGTGTGATGCTACATCATGTACAACCAGAGAAATAAAAAGTTGTGCTGCAATTATGCATAATTAATCAAAATGCATTCTGCTATTATATATACCTAATTAGAATAAATAAATTAATTAATTAAAAAAGAATACAAGTGACAATAAGTGTTGGCAAGCATGTGGGGAAAAATATATAATCATAAATTGCTGGTGGGAATGACAATTGGTGCAACCACTGTGGAAGCAGTATGGAGAATTCTTAGAAAACTTGTAATGGAACTACCATTTTACCCAGTTATCCCACTCCTCAGCATATACCCAAAGGACTTAAAATCAGCACACTTCAGTGATACAGCCACATCAATGTTTATAACAGCTCAATTCACAATAGCTAAGCTATGGAACCAAACTAGGTGCCCTTCAACAGATGAATGGATAAACAAAATGTGGTACACATACACAATGGAATATTACTCAGCCATAAAGAAGGAAATAGTGTCACTTGCTGGTAAACGGATGGAACTGGAGACTGTCATATTAAATGAGATAAGCCAATTCCAAAAATAACAAAGGCCTAATGTTCTCTCTGATATAAGGATATAGACTCACAATGTAGGGAGGAAGGAAGATTGGAGTGGAGGTTCACCAGATTGGACAGTGGGGAGGTGGAAGTAAGGGAGTGTGGATGAGAATGGCAAAGACAGAATGAATCAGACATAACTTTCCTATGTTCATATATGAATACACGACCAGTGTAACTCCACATCATGTACAACCACAAAAATGGGAAGTTATACTCCAAGTATGTATGTCAAAAATACATCGTACTGTCATATATAACTAAAAAGAACAAATACAAAATTTAAAAAATAAACTAGTCTTTCTGGAAATTATATATTGCCCTCCATTTTTATTTAAAATGGGGTCCTCCCTTAACTCTAGTCCACATGGATCTACTTTGTTGATTCATGATGATCCTACCTCCCCTTGCATTGATCTAAACATAAGAGCTTAATCTATAAAACTCTTGAGAAAAAAACCCTGGATAAATCTTTTTAATTTTGGATTTCACAACAACTTCATGAATATATCACTAAAATCAGGGCAACAATAGAAAAACAGATAAATTTGACTTTATCAGAATTAAGAACTTTAATGCACCAAAGTATACTATCATAAAAGTATCATAAAAGACAATCTATTGAATAGGAGAAAAGATTGCAAATACATACACACACACACACACACACACACACACACACATTTACAGATTCGCTGAGGGCAGACTTTACAGTGCACTGCAGTGATGGACCCCACCCCACTGTCTGGCAGAGGTCCCTCCCAACTGGCAGCACATCTCTATCCCACCAGGAGCCCCCACAACCCTAACACCCAGCAGTCCACTCCCCACCTAGTGGGACTCATGGCCTGATGATTCCTCTTGTATGAGGAACTTAGAATATCCAAGCTCAAAGACATGCAAAGTAGAATAGAGGTTGCTAGGAGTTGGAGGGGAGGAAAGGAAAAAGGAGTTCTTGTTTAATGAGTACTAAGTTCTTGTGGAGGATGATGAAAAACTTTAGGTATAGATAATGGTGATGGTTATACATCAGTATGAATGTATTCAAAGTCATTGAATTATAAACTTATGAATAGTAGAAATTATAAATACTATGCATATTTTACCACAATTTAAAAAGGAAGGAAAGGAGGGAGGGAGGAAGGGAGAGAAGATGAGGGGAAGGAAGGAAGGAAAGAAGGAAAAAGAAAGCTCTTTAGGTAGAAGCAGAGGCAGAAGGAGCCCTTTGTTCTTGACCATAAGAGTCTAGAATAGTCAGACTCTCTGTCTTGCTAAGCTGCAAGGCAGAAGGAGGAATCAGTCTTGGTTAAAATACTAGACTCTTGCCTTTCCTGCTGAACTTTCATAGATTTTGTTTTTTCCTTGAACAGACCGATTTTTTTTTTTTTCTGTTTGCTCCTATGACCATTTCCAGAGGACATGACTAGTTGTTTCTATAATTTCACCAGTTTCACTGGGGAATGAATTAGCAGAGCTCCTCACTCAGAAGTTGATATGTATGACTTTTTATTTCAAATGTTAAGTTATTCTATTTAATTTGGAGAATAGTTATAGCATTGATTGTAAAATTAAATCTTTAGGATTAAAATGTTCTCTTGAGAAATGTGGCAGCATGGCTAAAAACAAGACAATATCCCCAAAATGGGATTTTGAGTAATCAATGTCCTGATGTTTCCTTTTAAAAACTAAACCTTTCATACTTGTATGAAGTTATTTTAGGGGAAAGGCAAGGCTCTGTAGCATTCCTAGTACATTCTTGAATAAATGATTGGATTTGTTTATGAACATGGTACCATTTGCTACTGTGTGCTTTGACGATAGGTTTCTCTGTACTAGCCTGTTGCTGAATCCCTTAATTTATCACAGATGCTGTTTTAGTTTGGGTTGCTACAACAAAATACCATAGAATAGGTGGCTTAAATAATTTATTTCTCACAGTTCTGAAGACTGAAAAGTGCAAGATGACTGTGCGGGCAGATCTAGTGTCTGCTGAGGGTTTCCTTTCTGACTCTCTTTACATTCTCATAAGGGGGGAAAAGAACAAGTTGAGTCTCTGGCCTCTTCTTTTATAAAGGCAATAATGTTATTCATGAATGCTCTACCTCTTGAATTAATTGTCTCCGAAAGGTTCAAATACCATCACATTGGGGATTAAATTTCAACATATGAATTTTAACAGATTGGAGGATTCACAAGCTTTCAGTTCCTAACATATGTATCTTATTTTGCTAAGACAGTTTCTTATATATAGGTCCAGTACCTTTGAGAGAAATGGTAATTCAGCTTTTCTAGTATGAATAGTTTATGAGGTCATTAGATTATTAGTTACTTTGCCCCAAATACTTAGTTTATCATTATTAAAATATTTGGTTTACCAAAGTCCTAGGATGATTTTATGTTCCAGGGAAGATGAAAAAATATTATTGAGCATTTATCATGTGCTAGGACTGTTACCACTATTATTTTATTTATCCCTTTTGAATTAGGAATCATTAGTGTCATTGGGAATAATGAACTAAGACTTAAAGTTTGTGTTTTTCCAAGGCTACATAGCTAATAAACAGAGATGCAGAGAGAGGAACCAACAGGAATCAAGCAGATAGTAGCATATGGACTCTATATGTGAGATGTGGGGGGTGTCAAAGAAAGGATAAATATCCCTGAAAGAAAGACATCATTGATTAGTTGCTATTTTTCCATCTACAAAAGTTTTCAGCAAAAGCAACCCCTGTCAATCTTCAGACAACAATTCTATTAAGGAAATTTAAAAGGTTAACTTATAGTTTGTTCACATTTATGAGTACACACATTTATGAGTACATACACTGTTTCTGTACACCCTTGATGGTTAAACATTTTTCAATGTCATTGCACTTTCAAAAATATTCATTTTTGAAATTTAATTTTATCTCTAAAATAAGTTCATCAAGGTCTTATTGCCCTCATGGGTGTCATTATGGTGTTTTGATAAATTATATATAAATAAATAAATAAAGCACTTTTTAGGTAATAATAAAATGGAGGTCCCAGAGCTGAGGCCTAACTTCCATGAGAAAGGCAGCTTGGAGTGTGTTTGCGAGTGGGGTGCTGTTGGGGCAGTGGGAGAAGCAGGCTGTTATAGAAGAGCTATCACTTGGTAGACTCTTAACACCTAAAATCAAGATATTTATTTAATGAGAGTTGACACAGTACACTGCGAATAATGTACTCAAAGTCAATCATAAATACTGGGGAAACCAGGAGCAGTGGAAAAGGAGAAGTCGAGTCCCAGCGATCCATTGCTTGGAGCTCGGCTAAGACCCCTTGAGGGGGGTCCTCCGAGGGGCTAGCGAATCGGCGCTCCGCCTCGAGCTGCGGGCGGGGAGGTGAGGACTGGGAGCGCAGGCAGGAAAGGTGGGGACCGGCTTGGAGGCCCGCGGGGAGGTAGGGACCCAGCCCAGGCGGGGCGCGGTGTTGGCCAGCGGTCCCCAAGCTTCAGACCCGCGTTTGGGCCGGCGCTAGGCTCCTCAGCGCTTTCCTGTCAGAAGAAGACGGGGCCACCTGACTCGCGCACGTTAAGGGACCCGCCCGCCACGGGGTTGGTCTTGTGGTGTTTTGTCCCAGTAGTTGTGGCCCCCCCCTTGGGTGTGTGTCCGGGGTCTCTCTCCTGAGCTAGAGCTGGGTGGGCCTCCGCATCTGTTTAGGCGCCTCGTCTTACGGCGGCGGGAAGGAGGCCGCGGTGGAGTGCGTGGCCCCAGCGCTCCAGGCGTGGGCCGCGCGGGCGCCCTGAGGCTCCCGCGAGGCCCGGGGAGTTCTAGTGGGCGATCTGGGATCTAGCGCCCCGCGGGCCACCACGTGGGAGGGGGAGCCTCGGGCTGGGGCTGCGACTGGGGTGCTTTTCGCTACCTGAGACCTGGAGACTGCAGGAATGTGTTCCCTTACTGTGTCAAACTCCCTGCAGTTGCTGAATGTTGGTCTTGGTTTCTTCACTAACGATTTCTAGCAAGTCAGTAATTTATTTGTATGTGAGTTTCTGCACTTTTGAAATTATATTTTTAACATTAAAAATGATAAAGTCGAAAATTTTATCAATAAGGATTATAAAAGATAAAAAGTGCTATAATATTATCAATGTAATTAGAGAAGGCAGCCTCAGCCTCCAAAGCCGCTGGGATTACAGGTGCCAGAGTGCCCGGCTATAATAGTTTAAATGTGTAGTTTTATTGTCTTATTTGCAGCTTATTTTACTCAAGCTGGGCGTGGTGGCCCACACGTGCAATCCCAGCAGCTAGGGAGGCTTAGGAGAATCCAGTTCAAAGCCAACTTCAGCAACTTAGCGAGGCCCTAAGCAACTCTTCCGTGAGACCCTGTCTCTAAATATAAAGTATAAAAAAGGGCTGGAGCGGCTGGGGTTGTGGCTCAGTGGTAGAGCGCTTGCCTTGCATGTGTGAGGCAATGGGTTCCATTCTCAGCACCACATAAAAATAAATAAAATAAAGGTATTATGTCCACTCACAACTAAAAAAAAATAAATAAAATAATAAGGGAGCTGGGGATGTGACTCAGTGATCAAGCGCCCCTGAGTTCAATCTCTGATACCAAAAAAAAAAAAAAAAAAAAGAAGAAGAAAAAGAAGAAAAGAAACACAAGCATATAAATGATGTTAGCCTTCAGATTTTCTTAAATTCTGAGGTATTATTTTAAAGCCAAGAAACATTTGTTATTTTTTTGGACAGTATAAAAATGACTAGCATTTTTTTTTCATATAATTGTTTTCAAGTTTTAACATTGGTTATCTAATAACGATGTTAACAGATTGTCCGAGATATGTATAAAACCATATTAATTTTTTTTACTATATCTTTTTGTTGATGACCGAGTGATTAGTAAATTGAGAAAAATAAAGTGGCCAGTTAAACATATTAGAGGACAGAAAACCCAGCAACTAAAACAGTGAAAAACTCCAACGTTCTAGATCAGTAAGAACAGTCTTAAAGTCCATTTGCAGGTTTAGCCCTCTTATCAGTGGTATTTCTCCAGAGATGGACTTGGAAATATTCCTTTCTTCCCCACATCAGTTCTACTTGTATCTTTTTTCCACATCAGGGAATTCTCAAAATTGGTAATGAGGATTTCTCCTCAAGATGGTACTCATATAATTTCTTTGATTTTAATGTCTATCCTGAGGATGAATTTGTAATGTACTAACTATCACAGAGTAAGTGAAATATAATTCACGTTTATGATTTGTGCATCTTATTTCATGTTTTGACCTATAGAATGTTCTGTCTTGTTTCAGAATTTAGAGAAAAAATTGGAAGGTAGATTTAGTGTGCACAGGGAAGTAATTGGAATAAGAAAGAAGCAATGTGAACCTGTAGAAATGGTGCTATGGTTTCCTTTCACATTTGAGTCTTTTTTCAGCCCTACATTTTTATTATATTCTTGGTGGCCAGAGGTGAACATTTTTAACCTTTACATCTCTGAATATCTTAAAGCAAAAAAAAAAAAAAGATTTTACACCATTTTTGAGTGTAAAAATATGTGTTAAATTTGTCTTTTGTAAAAGTTCAAACACATGAAAAATAAACTATTATTATGAACCCACACATACACGTTACATAGTTTTAGCAGTTACCAACTTGTCACCAATAATATTTTATCAGTACATTTCTACCATTCCCCCTTTATTTTGAAGCAAATTCCTGCATAGATACATAGTTGTATTAGAGGTACACACATTCACAATAAATTGTAATATCTCAACTCAAAAATAATACTATAAACAAAGTATTAACCCAAAAGGAGCAGTTAATTTTGTGTTATTGAAGAGGACAAATTTAGAGAAGTCTTTGAAGAAAAAAATGACATTTAACCTATACTTTGAAGAATGGACAAGAATTTTCCTGGAAGAAAATATTTTAAATATTGGTACAGTATGAAGAAAGGGGTACAAAATGTGAAAATATATGAATGAGTAGAGAACACAGTATGTTGATATTGAAATGCTTTGAAAGTCACAGAAGTTGAAACTGTAAGACTCATCTGTGGTTATATTTTAAAGGATGTTCTGAGAAACTAATGACTATAGTTTACTTATCCATATTTTCTCCATCTTTGTAAATAAAATATAAACTACCTTTTCTATATCTTGTAGATTTATGACAAAGTCCAGTTTTCAAAGATGTCAAAACTAAATGACTGCTTGTTTTCTGTGGATAGTTTGTTTTTTGAAAACCCAGATGAAATTGAAAAGTAAGTCTATCTCAAGGGCTAATAATACAGTATATTATTTTAGAGTTTAAAAAAATTAGGGAGTTTATTTTCTTCCTGATAAATACACAAATAAAAATGGCAGATCAACAGAACGATTGTATATTTAGAAACATGGAATTCAGATTCACTGGTAAGTAAGGTTCAGCATCTTAAATGTTATAGTTTTAAAAATTCAATTAATTCCTGCCAGTTTTATGTTCATTTGCTTTACATTTCTAATTTGTCAAGTTGTTCTTGACTAAGGTAAAGACTGGAAATAATGGTCAAAGAGTAGCTGAGAACAAGAAGTGATGACATGTTTTGAAAACAGAATGAGCATGTACCAAAGACGTAACTGTGATAAACGTATTTAGCTCAGGCAATGTGTAGGGATGGAAATAAAGATGTGAGACCATGTAGATTGCTCTCAATTCTGAATTTTATATGTATTTGTTATAATAACCTATTTTAATGAACCCCCTTATTGCTTTCACTCCTTCATTCTAATAGTAATTCAAATATTGATTGAATGCTGAAAGGATATAAAAAGAAAGAAACTCACTTCTAAAAGTTAAAATCTAATTGAGTTTAAACACACATATGGGAAGTCATTAATAAATAATCTGACTATGTAAATCATGATCCAGACTGGAATACTTTTTTTTAACCATATATTTTAATATTCTGTATTTAAACTCATTACATAGTATGATATAACATATCCATGACTCATATTCAGGTTTTTTGGACACAGAATCAGTATTTGAAATATTCTATGGTTAGTTATAAAGGAAATACTTTTAAATATTAAAAACTTATGATGGTAGTGGTGGCAATGATGATGAAGGACAATAGTTTGTTCTTGTTTGAGAATTGTGGTTAGCTCCTTTTAAGAGTATGAGAAAGTAGAAATATGTCACTTGGGAATTATTTTTAATTAATTTTTTATATATATGACAGCAGAATGCATTATAATTCTTATTACACATATACAGCACAATTTTTCATATCTCTGGTTGTATACAAAGTGTATTCACACCAATTTGTGTCTTTATACATGTACTTTGGATAATAATGTCCATCACATTCCACTATCATTTCTAACCCCATGCCCTGTCCCTTCCCTTCCCACCCCTCTGCCCTATCTAGAGTTGTCTATTCTTCCCATGCTCCCTCTCCCTTCCCCACTACCAGCCTCCTTATATCAGAGAAAACATTCGGCATTTGGTTTTTTGGGCTAACTTCACTTAGCATTGTCTTCTCTAACTCCATCCATTTACCTGCAAATGCCATTATTTTATTCTCTTTTATTGCTGAGTAATATTCCATTGTGTATATATGTATAGACTCGAAAACTTTTGAGAGTAAAAAAGTACATCCTGTTGGAGCAGCAGGAGTAAATCAGGACTGTAAGTCAGTGTATTAGGATTAGGGTTAGGCAAATTTTGGAACATATGATTGTTCTAACAATAAAACATTAAAAATGTATGAAAAATGATTAATATTCATGCAATAAAATTTCAGATTTGGAAGAAAGTAACCTTTAGCAAGATGATCAGGTCAGGCTTTATGGTAGTGGGGAGAGGCTTCAGGAGTCTTTGAAATATCTGATAATTCTTTGGACATAGAGGAAGTAGGCATTGAAGGCCCACTGTTAAAGGGGAAGAAAAAGGAATGAAGATGGGACAAGTCACAGTACTTGAGGGGTTAGTATATAGAAGTTTTTTAGAGTAGATGGTTCATAAAGGAGATAAGTGGTGCATAGAGTTCTAAAGTTGAGCATAGATTGTGGTGGGTGGTAAATGCTGTATAATTCTCTATGTGTTACAAGCTGTGAAATTAAATCAACAAACATTTCCTGAACAGCACACCTAATTATATAAAACACTGTGCTAAGTACTGCTTATATAAATGGAAATAAAAGCAAAGCCCTTAGATATTTACAATCTAGAGACAGTATCAGACTAATTAGCTATTTCTATCTATTATCTGTATACACACATATACACACACATAATACAATAAGTATGAGAAATATTGTGGATTCAGTGTATAAAAAGAGGGGGAGAAAATCTTTGAGAACCTAAGGAAATTTCTTGGAAAAGGTAGAATTTGAAGTGGGTTTTAAATGAACTTAAACTCTAGTGCCTAGAAAATCACCTGGCATGTACTAAATAGTTGTTGAATGGATTAATGAATGAATAATAGTAGAATTTCTATAGGTGGATATGGGTATGAGGCTGAGTAAAAGGTCCAGAAGAGTATAGAGTTTATCTTTTTAAATTTTTTTTAGGGGGGAAGGTGGCACTGGTGATTGAACTATTTAATTACATCCCCAGTCCTTTTTAATTTTATTTTGTAAGATAGAGTCTTGCTAAGTTGCTAAGGCTGGCCTCAAACTTGGAATCTTCCTGCCTCAGTCCCCTGAGTCACTGGGATTACAGGTGTGTACCCAGTTCCAGCAATAAAGGATGTATCTTTGAATAAAGATGAGGAGGCACAGAATGTGTTGTCTGTTTGGTATTGTACTAGCTTTCCATCACTGTGACAAAATACTTAAACAAAGCAAAAGTTTATTTTATCTCGTAGTTTTGAGGAGTTTGGTCCATGGTCATTTGGTTTGTTGCTTTTGGGCCTGTTGTGAGGCAATATATCATGGTGGGAGCACCTGGTGGAAAAAGCCCTCACTTCATGGCAGCTGGGAATCAAAGAGAGGTGAAAGGGTCAGAGTCACACTCTCTCTCAAGAGCATCCCTCTGATGATATAAATTCCACCCCCTGGGCTCCATCTCTTAAGTGTTTCACCACCTCCCAATAGTGTCACAAGCTGGTAAGCTAGCCTTTCAACATATGGGCCTTTGGAGTACACTTATCCAAACTTTAACAGGTATATAACAAGTAGTTCAGTTTACCCTAAACCTAAAGGTATGGGTAGAATTAAAACTGTAAGGTACTCTAAGTCCCTTGGGAAGTTTGTCATTATCTGAAAGCCACTGAAGAATTTTGAATAGAGTACTATGATGAAAATGATTCTAAATTAATGTAAGAATGTGTAAGGTGTATTAGAGAGAAAGCCTGGAGGCAGTGAATTCAGTTAAGACACTATTGTTCTCAATCAGATGTAAGTTGATTAGGATCTTAATTATAATAGTGACAATGGAAATACAAAGAAAATGATGAATTTCAGAAGCATTAAAAGGAATATGTATCTATATATTGTGAATAAAAAAAGATTATGCTATGGTTTGGAGTTGGTGACTGGGAGAATGATGGCACCTCTAGAAAAAAAGAGGGAAATCATAAAGAAGATTTAATTTTATGAGGAGACTGAATAGTAGAGCTAGATGTATACTTCTTATATCCCATTATTCTCTTTCTTGGATTTTCTGGAATGGTCTCTACGTAGAAAAGAGTTAACATAACAGGCCTAAATGGCTATCCTTGCAAAGCCTGTTTGCAAGGTTGACCTTTGGTTGGAATCTGAGAACAGATTTCAGGAAGGTTCCCACCATTAACTGATAACAGTGGCTCACTGTGCATAAACTGTTTATACAAATAATGTGGTTTATGTGAACACCTGCTTTTCTTCTGGGATTCTGGAATTTATATGTCCGACAGGGAATGCTTGGGGGTGATTAGTCCCCAATAAACCCTGACCATTGAGTTCCAAATGAACTTTCCTCATTGGTAACATTTCATGCATGTTGTCACAATTGGTTATTTAATGTGACCCTTGTGTGGAGAGGACTCTTGGAAACTTGTGCCTGGTTTCCCTAAGACTTTGCCCAATTGCTAGGAGTAGGACTCAGCTAGGAAATCGTTGAACTGAGTGTGATCTTAGGAACCCTCTGTCATAGTCCTAAATTTCAAATGCTCTGGCATTTGCTCAGTCTCTCAGACATTGTCAAATAATGTTGTGGATTTTTTATTTGAAAAATATAGTCATAGTAGCTATGTGCTAGGTACTAAGAGGGACAGAAAATTCAAAGATTAAGTCTCGTACTTGGGAGAACTTAGTACAATAAATGAAAATAAATTAATCTTAAAATGCTTGGGATTCAGTGTAGGCAGTATATATGGTTTTTTTCCTCAAGTTTTTCCTGTCACCTAGCACTTACTTTTTATCTTAATGAAAGCAAGTCAACTTTGATTGGTAAAGATATGTTAAAGCAGTATCAGTTAATAAGGTCACAGCTGAAATGTATGGACAGGTAAAGATGCCAACAGGGTGGCAAAAATCTCATCAATTACCATTGACTTATAAAGTCAACCAATTTCAACCAATTTCTTAGAGATTTTGTGGTTGCATATGGTTCTGAACCAAGTATTTGGGTTTGGACATTAATTTTCACTCAAGTTGTAGGAATACTCAAGAATACTAATAATGGAGTGATTTACCCAGTAAAGACCCATGATTATAGGTAAGATACATCATAAGTAATTTGTTACATGTAATAGTTAAAGTGCAGAATTTGAGAATGGTTTAGTACTTTTTAAAAAGTTGGAATAGATTTAAAATTCCTATCACTGGCATTTCAATTAGAGAAAATGAAGTGGAACTATTGCCATTCCTATTTAGGTAGCATATCTTACATGCAATGTTATTAATTTTTAAAAATATTTTTATAGTGGATGGACACAATACCTTTATTTCATTTTTATATGGTGCTGAGGATTGGATCCAGTGTCTCATACATGCTAGGCAAGTACTCTACCAACTGAGTTCCAATCCCAACTCCAGTCCCCGTATTATTAATTCTGTGACACACAAGGGATAAAAGATTGAGAACATTGCTGTATAGGGATAAATCATAGTGGTAACAGAAATTGAGTAAAGTTTAATAAATATATGTTTCTGATTGTAGATCTTTTTAAGCATATATTCACATTTTTTATATTTTATATAGCTATCCAGACAATGAAAAATCATTGGATTGGTTTCTTCCTCCTCCTCCATTGATTTCAGAAATTCCAGATACTCAGGAATTAGAGGAGGAAATAGAAAGTCATAAATTGCAAGGTAAGTTATCATATATTTGTTGTGAAACCAAATGCATGCAGTTAATGTCAATATAAAAAACCTAGTAACATGAAAATATTAATTCCTTTATTTTAATGGGAAAAAATGAGAGTCAAAGACTTCTCTTATTCAAAATAATGCTCACCAAACCTTATGATCTAACACATTTACCTTCTCCATATATACATACACATATGTGTGCATAGTACATAATATCCTATCACATACTTGTTCTGACTGTTGTTCAGTGAATATTTGTTTCTCTTTAACCATTAAAACTCTTGTCACTGCTCTTCAGTTTTGTTCTTTTCTAATTGGTAACATCTTCTGGGAGACAGAACTTTATGTGAAAGAACAAGATAACAGAAGATTATACATGTTGAGACCATTTTTTTAAATCTTGAGGAATGCTTAAACAATATATGTTATCTAATATGATGTTACTGGTAAAATTTTAATCTTAAATTGGTAATTTCATGCATAAATATTTTAATATTAAGCTTATAAGTTACATGATTTATATATAAATAGATATATGTATACTCTTGAATGTATCAAATACTATACTTCATGTATGGTATACATCTGGTGTAATATTTATAAATAGATGGTAAAGCAAATTTAAGCTCTTCTGAACTTCCTCTAAACATCCCATAGATTCTGGGGAAAAAAAACAACTCTAAAGAAATGTTTAAAATTCTAACACTCTGATGAAGATATTTCTTTATCTTGATTTTAGAAGCAGGATTACAAAGTTAAAAAAAGCACTATGTCCTATATTTTAATACTGGATCATATTCATTAAGATTTTGTATGATTGACCATTGTATTTCTGTGTGTAAATTATTTATATATAATTTTACATCCTCATAATTACTTGTATAAGTATGCCATTTGTAGTAGCCAGAATAGTTAAATATTAAAATTATTACTACTTTTGTCATCAGGATTTAAACCTATTTTATAACATAGATGCTGTATAAATTTTGAATTTAATCTTAATAATTCTGAAGTAATTTCTAAGTTGCTTTCAGAAACAACCTGGTATTTCGAAGCCATATATGGTATTATAGAGTATCTTGTTATTATACTAATACTTTTCTTGACTTTCATATTTAACAAAAAAAATTTAACTAGTAAACTTTTAAAAATTAATTAAATTTTTCATTATAATATTGAAAATGTGTTTTAATGAATAATATATAATAACCAATATATTCCTCTTTTGTAGGTCAGGAAAATAATTCAAAAATGTTAATGTCAAATTTAAAGATTACTAATGAAGACATAAATTATATTTCACCAACACAAAAATTCCAGTTTCCCTCTTATAAATATGAATATGATTATCTAAATTTAGGAGTAGCAGGTATTAATGACTCATCACATGTTGCTGGCAAGCTGACATATGGTTCTTCTCAGAAATATACAAACCACATGGGCACCAAGATAGCACCTGAGGATACTGTTCCTGATGATGCAAAATTAGGTAACGTTATAGAGGAAAAGGGAGAGAGCACACCAGCATTTCGAAAAAGGTAATTAATTAAATGTAATAAATAACATTCAGTGAATAAAGTAGAATATTAATGTGTTCATCCAAAAATATTAAACATGATAGATTCTGAATGAGAAAAATAGTAATAACAAAGTATTATACATTAAACATTCTGTTATATTTGGGATTCTAGATTTTTACCTTTAAGGACCTTACAATTTAGTGGGAAGCATAGATACATAACTAAAAATAATTGACTAAATACTTCATGGTATAACAGTTATTTTCATGAAGTAAGTATATTGTTAGAGCAGAGATTGTTAAACTTTTTATCATAAGTACCCCATTGCATTTAAAAAGTATTGAAGATTCCCAAAAAGTTTTTATTAAGGTAGGTTATATATATATATCAGTATTTAATCATATTAGAAATTAAAACCAAAAAATTAAAAAGTACTTATTTACTAATTCATCTTAAACTCATACTAAACCTACTACCGATTAATCTAATTAATGAATTTTCAGTTAAAAAGACTTTTCCTGCATGAAGTGTAGGAAATAATGTGTTAAAAATACATTAGAGTAACATATTAAAAATAATGTATTGTATACTAATGGTCCCTGACATAGTGATGGTTTGATATAGGAATTTTTGACCTTATGGTGGTTTGAAAGCAATGTGCATTCAGTTGAAACTGTACTTCAAATTTTGGACTCTGATCTTTTTCCATGTTAGCAATATATGGTACCATACTTTCTCACTGAAACTATGCGGGCAACAGTAGAGAGCCATAGCTCTCTGTCAGCCACTCAGTAACCAGGGTAAACAACAGATAATCTACAGTGTACTGTGTTACTAAGCTGCAATGTTCAATAAGTTAGAGATAGTAAGTGCATTTTTGATTTATGATTTTCAGCTTATGATAAGTTTATTGGTACATAACCCCACTTTAAGTCCAGGAGTATCTATGTATATAATAGAATACTATTGAGCCATAAAAAAACCTAGGAGGGGCTGGGATTGTGGCTTTGTGGTAGAGTGTTTGCCTCGTATGTGTGAGGCCCTGAGTTCGATTCTCAGCACCACATATAAATAAAATAAAGGTACATTTATAACTAAAATAAATATATATTTTTTAAAAACCTAGGAAATTTTGTCATTTGTGGCAACACGAATGAATGTAGAAGACATTATGTTAAGTAAACTAAGCCAGGCACAGAGAATCAAATAACATGATCTCCCTTGTATGTGGAATCTAAAGAAGTCAAACATAGGGCTGGGTATGTAGGTCAGGAGGAGAGCACTTGCCTAGCATATATGAAGTTCTGGGTTTGATCCCCAGCACTGCAAAAAATAAAAGAGGTTGGTTGAACTCTGAAATGGAGAGTAGAATTGCAGTTATCAGAGTCTGGGGGAGATGTTGAAGGAGGAATGCAGAGGTATTGATGAACAAAGTTGCAGTTATATAGAAGTTCTGGTGTTCTGTTGTGTAGTAGCTGCAGTTAATAGTAATGTATTGTATAATCCAAAATAGCTAGAAGAGAATGGTCTCATTCCAAAGAAATGATAAATGTTTGAGGTGACAGATTTAATAATTACCTTGATTTGGTTACTACAAACTATATATTTGTATCAAAATATCACTTTGTACCCCATAATTATGTATAATTACAAGTTATCTATTAAAATTAAAAAATTAAGTTCTATTTTCTAAAACAAAAAATAGTTTAGTGAGAAAAGTGGCATTGTTTTATATTTTTGCAATACAGTTGGATTCTCATTTATGTCTTTTAAGTCTGTCGTGATGTCTTGTGACTTGGCTTAGTAATATTGTGAAAATAATTTTGATTTAATGGACTCCCTGAAAGAGTCCCAGACTGTTCTTTGAAAACAGGTGTCCTGGAACATTTAACATGAGGACATGATCTACCCCAATCAGGAAAAACTTTCTTGAGTAAGTGGTGTTTACACTTAACCTTAAAGAAAAATAGAAGTAAAGTAGGTGAAAATAAAGAGGGAGAGTGTTAATAGGTAGAAAGAGTAGAATGTACAGAAGTCCTGAGGTAGCACAGAGTTAAGCAATTCTTTGCAAAAAGTTCCTTTAGTTTGAAGTAAGAGAATGCTGAGAGGTAAGGTATGAAGGAACTAAGCCATTCAGAATTTTATAGACCATGATCAACATCTTGTACTTTAAGGCCATGTTTCTTAAATTATAGTACCTAGACACACTGTATTGAGGCACCTAAAATGGTTTTTAAAATTTTAGATTTCTGGGTCCTACCTTAGACCTATTAAATCATAGTTTTAGTAAAGATGAGAATGGGATCTAGAAACTAATTTTAAACAAATTTTCCAGATGATCATATTGTATACTAAAGTTTGAGAATCATTTTCCTAAAAGTCCATGCAAAAGAGTGAAATTAGATTTTCTTTTCCTTTAAAATTGATTTTGGCCCCAGTATGGTGGACAAACAAGAAGGGAGTTAGAATATATTGTGAAGAGTCAATTAAAAGGTTATTATATTGGTGTAGGTGAGAGACAAGTCTTGACCTAGGACTTTGATAGCAAAAATGAAGATAGTCCAAAGTTATTTAGGAGGTAGAATCCCATTGTACTTAAATGATTACTGTATGTGAGATCTTAAACCTACATTTCTAGTTTGAACCATAATAATGAAGAATGGTGGGCCCTTAAGTAATAATAAAAAAAAACCTTAAAGAAAGATTAGATTTAGGGGAATGTGATGAATAGATTTGGACATATTGATTTTAGGTACTTATAAATTATGCAGACAGACAATTGAATATATAGGTTCAAGATTCAGAAGAGATCTAGTTTATAGTTTTTGTTCTCTCTATGACATAGATGAGGTTATCTGTCATTTTGAGAGAATAAGTAGGGCATTATGAAAGATTGGGAAGAATAGGAAAAATTATGGAGATTAGGAAAGCAATCTAATTAGACTAATGCTGGGCACTATAAATGATGCTGGATATTATAAAAAGAACAGTTGAGGTAAGTATGATTTCTTATATCAGATTTAATAAGTTATAATTCAGATAACATGAAATTCACCCTTTTGAATGCACAAACTCATTGGTGTTTAGAATACTTATATAGTTGTACAGCCATCACTATTATTTAATTTTAAGACATATTCATTACCCCCCACCCAAAGAAACTTAATAATAAAGTCCTACAAAATTATTTCTGTTAAAGAATGCCAACCAGGAAAGCAGGGTGCCCAGACTCCTTACCTCTCTATGTGCCTGATAAACTCAGGTTTTCTACAACCCAGTCTGTATAGGTTCATTTGCCAGAATGACTTAAATCTCAGGAAAACACATTTCTTGCATTTACTGGTTTATTATAAAGGCTACAACTCCAAATAAAGAAATTCATAGGGCTGACTATTGGGGATGAGGTGGAGTAAGCCTCTATGAGTGTGCCACCCTGTCAGCACCTTGATGTGTTCACCAACTCAAAAGCTCTCTGAGCACCATTGTTTGTTTTAACAAAGGTCCCATTATATGAGCATGATTGATGAAATGATTTGTCAGTGGCAATGAGCTTAATCTCCAGCCCATCCTGAAGGTCAAAGGGGAAAGAGTAGGGAGACCAAAAGTTTCAACCAGTTAAGCACATGGTTGGATGGGAGAGAGAAAAGAGAAAAAAGGGAGAGAGAGAAAGGAGATCAGAGTCCTTCTGGGGCACACCTCCAATGACTAGAACACCTCCCACTGAGCTAAAAGTCTCCATTATGTCCCAGTAGCTGGGGATTTGACCTTTAACACTTGGGCTTTTGACCCAAACTATAGCATTTCTGACCCAAACTATAGCATTTCTGACCCAAACTATAGCATTTCTGAACTCTTTATTTTATTCCATGGACTAATATATGCTATTTTTATGCTACTCCTACAATGGAGCTTTGTAGTTTAAATTAAGAAGTGTGAGTCTTACAATTTTGATCTTTTTTTTCAAGATTGTTTTGGCTATTTTGTGTTCTTTGCATTTTCATATGAATTTTAGTATAAGAAGCCAGCTGTTATTTTGATAGAGATTGTGTTGAATCTGTAGATCAACTTGAAGAATCTTACCATCTAACAATTTAAAATCTTCCAATCTAGGAACATGAGTTGTCCTTCCATTTTTAAAAGTTTTCTTTAATTCTCTCAATTATGTTTTAGTTTTTCAGTGGATAGTTTTATACTTATGTTGTTAAATTTATTCTTAAGTATTTTATTTTTTGGCTGTTATTTTACATGGACTCTTTTTTCCCTTAATTTTTTTCTTCAGATTTTCCATTGCTAGTTTATGAAAATATAATTGGTTTTTGTATATTAACATTATATCCTGCAAGCTTGTTGATGATGACTCTGAATTTTAATACTAATCACCTGCTCCAAAGTTGTACTTTTTACCCATTCATATTCCACTGCCTTGCTGTAATTATTTTAAAAAATCATTCAGGAGTGAGGTTTTGTGATGTAAGTATGATAAAAATAATAAAGTGAATAAAAGTTGTCAGAATCAAAATGGAGTCACTTTTGTCAAACCCTAACAAAAAGGGAATAGAGAGGTCATAAAGAAGGGGATCTCTCACACAATGGCCTATGATAAAAACTGTTATATGAGTACTCTGAAAACCACAACCTTGCATAAAGGCATTAAGGTACCACATCCTTACACAAAGAATACTTTTGCAATGACATTTGCCCAACAATTTGTCAGCCTTGAACTGACACTGCTCTTCTTATTAAAATCCTTGCTGAGGACAGTTTTTTCAGTGCAACTTATTAACCTTATTTTACCTTTCAGAAGCCTTGCCATTCTTTGCCTCTCTGGTATGCATATGGTTTGCCATTACTCCAAGTAAATTCATTTCTTTGTAGAGCCTCTTGCTCTGTTTTTTTTTTTTTTTTACTATTTTAAAGTTTTTTTTATTTTTGACTGACACAATTGTTGTAGATATTTATGGGATACCATGTGATATTTTGATACATATATACAACTGTGTAATGATCAAATTAGGGTAATTAGCATATCCATCACTTTAAACCTTTATTCATTTCTTTGTGATGAGAGAAATTAAAAATTAAAATCCTCTCTTCTAGCTATTTTGAAATAGATTATATATTATCATTAACTATAATCACCCTATTATGCAATAACACATCAGAACTTGTTCCTCCTACCTGTCTGTAACATTATATCCATTGACCAATCTCTTCCCATCCTACTCCTATACCCTCCCCAGCCTTTAATAACCAATATTCTATTCTCAATTTCTATGAGATGAATGTTTTTATTTCACATGAGCTCATGCTGCATTTGTCTTTCTGTTCCTGGCTTATTTCTTTTAACACATTGTCTTCCAGGTTCATCCATGTTGAAATTGACAGCATATCATTATTTTTATAGATGAATGAGTCCATTTTCTCATCCTCTGGAAATGCAGTCTGTCTTCTTTATCCATTGGTCCATTGAATAAATGTGAAATGCTTCATGAATTTGTGTGTCACCTATTCTTCTCTGTACCATTCCAGTTTTAGTATGCATATGTTCCTCTGCGAATATTAACATCCCAGACCAAGGGGTTGCAGTCTTTCCCTCTGCAGATGTCTGGCATTCTCCCTTGAATGTGTATTCTTTGCTTCACCTCCAAAGACATCTCACCCTGGGCCTTTCTCTTCAGTATTTCTCCAGTGTTTAAGCTCCATGTTGCAGAAAGCTCAGTCCTTATCCCCGGTGCCAGTACAATAATGAGGACATGGTTTTGAGAAAAAGGAAAAAGGTTTATTGCTTTGCTAGCAAAGGAGAAACACAGGGGACTCCTGTCCCAAAAGCTGTGATTCTTGCTCTGTTTTTTTTAATTAGTATTTTTGGGTTTATTTTTGTTTGTTTGTTTTTGTATCAGGGATTGAACCCAGGGGTGCTTAACCACTGAGCCACATCCCTAGCCCTTTTTATTTTTTTTATATAGGTACAGAATATTGCTAAGTTGCTTAGGGCCTTGCTAAGTTGCTAAGGCTGGCTTTGAACTTGTGATCCTCCTTCCTCAACCTCCCAAGTGGCTGGGATTACAGACATGTTCCACTGTGCCCAGCTTCTGTTGTTATTTTTATATTAACAGGATAAGCAGAGTTTAGAATATTGGTAAGAAAGTGGCCATGGAATTTAAGTCCACAAATGGTAGACAAGAAAAGAAAAAGGGAAGATAGCTTAGGAAAAAATAGGTTAATTACAGTTAACTTGTTCTTTGAACTCACTGGTTCCTTGAGCAAATAAACTAACAGAATAAAAGTTTGAAGTTGGAAAAAATATATCGGAATCATTATTCATCAGATTATTGAGAGGAAGGGCAGTTTGGGATAATGACAGACTCTGGTGAGACAGTAGATGACTGAGGTCATGTGAAGGAGAATTCCTTTGGAAATGAATTTTCTGAGGAATTGAGAGATAAGGATTTTGAATGGGTTGTCTCCATGAATGTTGCAGTAGCACAGAATATTGGCAAAATTCTGAAAGCAAGAGGAAAGTATTCTGAAGTGACCAGAAGGTTGATAAGTGATATATGCTATTAGGAAGTGGCATAGATGAATAGCGTAGATTACTATTGTGAGAGTGGAAAAATTATCTAGATTTGGAATAGAGAGGAAAACACTCTCAATCTTCAAGTACATTGAATGTGAGAGAATTAGGAGTTTCCACTTGGGGGTTTTCTTAAGAAGCAACAGTTTTCTAGGGCAGAGCCACATTGTTTGTTTGTTTGTTTGTTTGTTTTTAAAGCCAGGGATAATAAATAATCAATGAGGAAGTCAAGGACCTAGGGGAGTTTATTAAGTGGGAGTTCCAGAGGATTTAGGAAGATTCTGAGGTCCAGAGAATTTTGATAACTAGAATGTAGATAATGTCGTTACAGTTTGTAAAACTTATTTCAAACTCGTACTAACTTTAAAGTCACACAGCTACAAAGCAGAGGAGCTTTAAACTTAAACCTAGGTCTGTCTGATTCTAACCAATATCACAGCATATTGCAGGGAATCATACTATAGCTTGAATATCCTTGTTCCCAGTACAATATGTATTATCTAAGATTATCTGCTTTTGAATTTTCCATCTTCAAAGATAAAACATTAGAGGATGCTAAAATACATTTTTCAAGTTTTTTCAGAGACTTGTTCTTATACAAAAGCATATCATTGTGACAGAGTAATTTACAAATTATTTCATGTTTGCATAGTGTTTAAGTATCATTTCTTATACAATTCTGTAAGTCTGATACCTTATATCATCCCCATTACTTATTCTATAAGATGTAAGTGTTATATTGGAAACCTTAATGATTACTACATCTCTTGAGGCTATTTTGAACAAATTACTGTGGTAGATTTTCTTTTGATCAAATATAATACATAAGTCATAAAGATGATGTCTCCTTGTTTTTCAGAACTTTGCCAAGAAGTATTCTTTACACTAGGGTTATTATTAGATAGTGTTTGGGATGATTTGATCTGCTGATACACTTTCCTATTTGGGGGGATGATGTAGGCTAGGGTATACAACCTTGAATTGACTGGCAAGTAAAACTGAATGAACTGATACTTTCTGTGAAGCTAAATGTTATGGATAACAACTTTTAATTCATGACAAGTATGTTGATTTATTCCTATAAATTTAATACATGTGTTAATATATTGTTATATCGAATCACTTTAGTAAAATATAACTACTATTAGATGAATTACTTTTTTTGTGACTATATTGTGTGGCCTTTTTCCCTCCCTTTAGCACTTTTCTGACTTATTCAGCAGTCATTAATTATCTTGTTGTGTACAGCTTATCCCCAAACTTAGTGGCTTAAAAACAACAATAAATGCTTTTCTCATTGTTTCTGTAAGTTAGGAACTTAGGAACAATTTACTTGGATGTTTTGGCCTGGGGTCTCTCATGAGAATGCAAAAGAGATTGGGAACTTCTGACAGGGCTATAATCAGAATTTTGGCACAGTCTGTGGTCATCTGACACTTGGCAGGGGATCTTCTTTCATGGTGGATCATTCACCTTGGCTGACACGTTGCTGCTGGCTCTTGACAGGAAGCTTCAGTACCTATCCACATGGGCCTTCTTCATAAGGTTGTTTGAGAGTTCTTAGGATATGGTATTATTGATAGAGTTCCTTCACAGAGTGAGTCATCTAAGAGACTATGTGAAAGGGACAGTGTCTGATGTCTTTGTCTTTTTGACCTAGCTTTAGAAATCACACACTTGGACGTGCAGTCCTCTACTAGTTACAAAGGCCAGTTCTGATTAAATGATTCAATTTGTTGCAGACTGCAAGAGTGTGAAAAAAAAGGAGGCAAGGATCATTGAGGCCATCTTAGACACTGGCTACCACAAATGGATTTATCTGAGTTTTAGGAAAATGAAAAGATGTATATTCATAGTAAATTTAAAAAGTCACATTTTAGGAGATTGATTGAATTTTTATTTTTATGGGCATGTTTAAAGAGACAATTTAATGCTATTTTTAATATTCTAAGCAACTGTTACAGGTAAAAAACATGTGGTTCTTTTTCAGATTATTTAAAATATGTGACAATATGCATGGAGGTACTTATTCTAATAACAGTGCAAACTTGGACTCCGTAGTTAACTCAGTGAAAATTATTCAAACAGAAATGAACAAGGAGAAATCATGGAACTGTAGCAATAATAAGCAAAAACCTCAATCAAACATGTTTATAGCAAATGAAGCTTTTTCATCTTCTGAAACTGGAGATGACATACTCAAAGTACCATCATTTTCACTTGCATCCCAACCTCATAATATTCAAGGTGATTTCTTGCTTTTTCATTTGGTTTTATAAAAATACAAATTAATCTGCATTTTGTAGCATAGAGAAAATACAAAATTATAGTATATTTAAGTGGGTTATCTATGTGCAATTTCTGCCTTTCTTTATTATGTTGCATTATTTTTTAGCTGTGTTCTAATATTTTTGCCTATGTTCTCAAAAAAAAGTTGTGTAAGTTTTATTGAAGCAATTTTTTTGTAGAAAAAGTTTAAAAATATTCATCTATGATTTTTTTAGGGGTAACCAGAAGTGGTATAGGTTCCTTGAAGGCTGTCACAGAAATTCGTATCCTTTAAATTATTTTACAACATATTTGATATTGTGAAATCACATTATTAAAATATTGTTTCATTGTGTTCCTGTGCATTTGTTTTGGTTACAAAGAAAAAATGAAAAGTGTATCTTTTGAGTCATGTAAGAGATACATGTGTATGATAGTGCTATTCCAAGTGTGGTCTGTGTTCTGGTGCCAGCTTGAATTGTATGTACCAATAGAAGACAAGATAAATACAGAAATCAGATTTGTATTATTGATCTGCGTGCTGGTGCCAGCTTGAATTGTATGTACCAGTAGAAGACAAGGTAAATACAGAAATTAGATTTGTATTATTGTCAGAACTCTGGTCAGCTTTACTTACACATAGATACAGATAATATCTTATGTTTTGGATAAGATCAACTATAGTGGATTAAACTGAATAGGGGAAATGGAAAGAAATGGACTTTTTGTTAATTGGGTACATTTTTACAAATCTATCATTTTTTTAAAGAACCTAGTTTATACATGTAATCCAACTTACATGTTTGGCCATTTCTAGTGCAAATATTTTGGGTGTATTCTGATTGTAATATCTTCTTTGCCTCTTAATACCCTGTGCATGTCAATTTTATTACAACTTACCAGCTGTTAATGTGACTATTTCTTCAAGACCTAAGAACTCCTTGAAAGCAAGGGTTGTGCTTTATCTACTTTCCCATCTCCAGATACTTTTAAAGGCAGATAAAGTAAAGCACATAAGTAAGAAACCTTGTAGGCAGAAAAGTAGCCATGAGCAAGGGGGAGAGTAAAAAATTGTTTGGAAATAACAAGCATTCCAGTTTGATTAAAGATATAAAAGAAATAGGAAATAATCCTGGATAGGTATCTTAGGATCAGATCATTTAATGCCATAAATACCAACATAAAGAATATTTTATGTTTTTGTTTTTAAACTCCTCCTTAACTCTATTGTCATATAATTAACAGGTAAAATCTGTATATATTTGAAGAATGCAATGATGTTTTATTATTATTTTACAGTCTGAAAATGATTACCATAATCAATATTTCTGTCACCTTATGTATTTGCCTTTTGGTATATGTGGTGAGAATACTTAGGATCTGTTCTCTTAGCATTTTGTTTTTATTTTTTTAATTAAAAAAAATTTTTTTTTTAGATAAAGTCTTGCTATGTTACCCATGCTGGTCTTGAACCCCTAGGCTCAAGAAGTCCTCCTGCCTCAGCCTTTCAAGTATCTGGAACTATAGCTACATGCCATCATGATCTTGTTTTGTTTTTTAATATTTATTTTTTAGTTGAAGTTGGACACAATACCTTTACTTTTTTTTATTTATTTTTATGTGGTGCTGAGGATTGAACCCAGGGCCTCACACGTGCTAGGTGAGCGCTCTACTGCTGAGCCACAATCCTAGCCCCATGTCCTTGTTTTTATTTTTAATAAATTTATTAAACAATGAGGAGAAACCATGTAAGATTTTTGAGCAGTCAAGCTAACTCATCTAAACTGTGCTTTATGGAATTAGTGACGCACAGCTGAGGAATGTTGTAGAATTCACAAAATTATGGTTTGGTTAGCAAAACAAAAAGTGAATTCCAGATATTGGGAAATGTAGGCATTAGTGACTCTAGTCCCAAGTACTCAGAGGCTCATTTGAGGCAATTCTGAAGTATGGTTAGAAAATATTTTCCTGAACACTTATGAAAAGTTGTATCCAATGCATATAACTAAATTGGGTTAAAATGGGGGAAGGCCGACATGATATTAAACTTCAGATGTAGTCAGTCTTTAGCACTGCTCTTCAGCACCATGTCTCAATCCTGCTGCACTTCTCTCTTGTGATCTAAATAAAATGGAACATAGGAAATAGATTAACTATCTTTAAACATGCTTTTTACTAAACAATCAACTATTTGTATAACTGGGCTTTCCATAGTATGGCACTACCTTCTTAAGACTTTTAGAGATTTTCAAGCTATATATTAGCTTAAGTGGTTCTGTAGTTTAGGTATCTTTGTTAGTTAAGACTACTATGTATACTTCTGTTCATTGATTTATTGTCAAAAAATTTCATTTGCTATAAAACTGAAGTACTGTGGGTTATTGTTTCTGAATGTATACAGTAGAAGACTGAAGGCTATTCCTGATAATTTGAGTTTGTGGATTACTTGGACACAATATATTTGCTGATTCTTTTCCAATATTTTACAATATTTGAATACTCAGGACAGTAAGTTTTGTCAGATTGATCCTGTCACAATACTCTTGTCATTTTCAGTTCTAGAGACAGTTTTCCCCTTTATAACATATAATTATAGTGCCACTACTTAGTTTGTTAAAAATTTTTTTGAGTGTTGATAATAATGATAAATGATGTTAGTGATTGAGTTTTTTCATGAGCTGGGAAACTGATTCTACACCTACTCTGAATCAAAGATTCATTTTTGTTAATATAAATTGATGTATAACTATCTAATGAGAGAAAAACAGCATGATACCTACTTCTGGGCTTGTTATGAATAAATATTTTAGAAGAAAAGACATATCTTGAAGGAAAATGAGATTCCTTCAAAATCTGATGGATTGACAAACTCAAAATTTCATTTTTATTTTGGAATAAATATTCTGACATGCATAACAGAAAGTAAAATAAAAATTTCTAAATTAATGGCTTGACTTAATGCAATCATATATTAACTGAGTTACTGTGTGTCAGGCATTGTTCTAGGTATTTGGAATATATCAGTTAAGAAAATAGACAGTAAATCCTTGTCTTTGGAGAGTTAACCTTGGGATAAGGGTGGGGAAGAAGATAGATTGAACAATTATAATAGTATATAAATAAGTCATATAATATTTTAAAAGGCAATGAGTAATATTGAAAAAGAAAAATTGTAGAGCAGGGTAAAGGAGGATTTAATTGGGACTGCTGGATTTGAGGATTCAGGATGTAGAATTAATTAGAATAGTTAGGATAGGGCTTCATGAGAAGGTACAATTTAAGCAATTAAAGGATGTGAAATAGCCAAAGAAATTTGGAAGGAAGAATAATCTAGGCAGGGGGAAGGCTTCATGGAAGGTATATGACTGATGTTTTCAAAGAACGGCAGTATAGGTGGAGGAGAGGAATGGGAGTGGGGGCCAGTAGTAGAACATGGAGTCAGAGAAATAAAGGCTAAATCAGGTGCAGGAAGGAGCAGTAGTAGGGTGACAAGACTACATAGCTGTCTACATCAAGAGAAAGAGGGATTTTTTGCAGAGTCATATAATCTGAGCTATAAAAGGATCACTAGAACAATCCGTGAATTCTTATATATCTTCTTAAAAACATACTGCTTACATAATTTTATGTTTGAGTTTTCAGATATATTATCTGTCATATCATTTATTAGAGCATAAAGTCTCTATGGTAGGAACTCATTTTCTTCTTTATTTGCAGTTTTCTAAATTTAATAATGCATCATGCTTATAGTGTTTAATAAATGTAGTTAACTAATAGTGATTCAGAATAAGAAGAGTGCTGTAAAATCTCTTTCAAGCTTGCAATAGATTATCACCTTGGAGGATGTTTATTCTTTAATCTATTAATTTTAAAAACGTTTTTCATGGGCTGGGCGCAGTGGCACATGCCTGTAATCCCAGCAATTTAGGAGGCTGAGGTAGGAGGATCATGAGTTCAAAGCCAGCCTCAGCAAAAGTGAGGAGCTAAGCAACTCAGTGAGACCCTGTCTCTAAATAAAATACAAAAATAGGGATGGGGATGCGGTTCAGTAGTCAAGTGACCCTGAGTTCAATCCCTAGTACCAAAAAGAAAAAAACTTTTTCAGGGGATGATTTAAAGAATTATTTAAATTCTTCCTGAGGAGCCAGTATGCTGATAATTCAGTTATAATTATCAGAAACAAAGGGTTTCATTTCAGGGTTAGGTGACCAGAAATAAGACATTATCTAATGAAGCACAATCAACAATCAATAATTAGTGAAATTTGAAATATTAAAGAAGTAAAAATAAAGTAGCCTCGTCAAAGTGTACTGTGGAAAAGATAAACTAGAAGCAAAGTTCTGATAGACTTAATCTCTGTATATTTGCATCTCTTCCATCATATTTAACTTTCAAGTTATAAGCCTTATGTAATCTCTTATTTCCCTATAGGGACTTCATAAGTTCTTTGTAAAACAGAGTGGGAGTGGAGACTCTAATAAAAACTGTTAATTTCTTTCTTAAGAAAACAGAAATGTGAAAGCCTCATTATTAAATGCTGTTGGAGTCAATATCAGTTTAACTGAAGTTTAAAATCAAATCAGATGTAACCTGTTTTTAAATTTCTGAAATATTTGACTCCTTAATGTTATTCAAAGCAGCAAAATTTAGAAGTATTTTCAAAGAATTCCCATATTTCAACTATATACAGTCCAAAGCCTTTGATGATGTAAGTATCTTATAATTATTTACTTATCTTCCTCTTCTCGCCAGGTTATATGCTCTCTAAGGAGAGAGACTAGATCACATTTTGGTTCCCAGTGCCACATTCAGTGACTAGTACATTATAGAAGCTCAGAAAATGTTTGTTAGATACATATATACAATTCTCACAGGTAGATTAATTTCTATTTGTTAGATTTATGAGAATTTCTCTAGAAGATAAAGGAATGATTTTCTTCTATGTCTAGTACATCACTTTGACAAATAAAAGAGATTAAATATTAATAGTATTATTTTTTTGATGGTGGAGGTTCTGGAGCAAGGTTACAGTTTTAATAATTGAATGTTTGTATTATTATTCCTTAGAGTCTTCGTAAGACATATTTTCTAACAAGTTGAGGATGTGTGTGAAAAATTTGATATTACATAATTGATTAAATTTTATTTTTTAGCTTCTTTATACAGATAGAAATTTTGTAATTTGTGCTCCAACTGGTTCTGGAAAAACTGTAATGTTCGAACTAGCTATAACAAGATTGTTAATGGAAGTACCATTGCCATGGTTAAACATTAAAATTGTTTACAGTAAGTATATATTGTAAGAATAGTGATTAATTATAATAAAAGCTCAGTAAAGCAAAAATGAAGTAAATTCAGCTCAGTCATAGGCATTATTATTTGGTTTCCCATACATTTTTAAAGAAACTGATTTTATTTATTTATTTGTGTTGCTGGCGGTCAAACCCAGGGCTTTGTGTATGCCAGGCAAGCGTTCTATCACTGAGCTATGCTCCCAGCTCTAATAAATTCTCCTTCTGGTTTTTTTTTTTTTTTTTTGGTGGTGCTGGGTATTGAACCCGAAGTCTTGTACTGCTAAACAAACACTACCATTGACCTATACATCCAGCTCTCATATATTTTTAATAGATATATTACAATTGGTTTTGTCTGTTCCATTAAACTCAAAACACATTTTCTCAGAGTTATAAATAAAAAGTAATATTTGAATTGAGGATTATAACTTCACATGCTTGTTTTTTAAAGGTCAGTTAAAATGAACAAAATAAACATTTATAATTCTAGAAATTTACATAGACGCCTCTGCTCTCCTGTTCTGGGTGTGTATTTTTTAAAATTTCCTCAAAGTAGTATATATACATGGTTTAAAAACCCAAATATTACAAAAAGCCTTATAATGAAAAGCACTAATGTTCTGCACTCAGCCCCGCCCCCACCTCTCTCTCCGCTCTTAGCTATAAGTTCCTGAGTAATTATTTCTATTTATCTTTAGTTCTTTTTGGTGATTACCTTTTTAATCTCTAAATGATATGCCTAAATTACTAACTTTTAATTTGTCAATATTAGTACCTAGATGTATACTTTTTCCTAATTTTCTTAACTAAAATTTGCGAAAATAATTTTAAAATTGCATTTATATTAAAAAAATGTATCATTATAGTGGCACCAATAAAAGCCCTATGTAGTCAGCGTTTTGATGACTGGAAAGAAAAATTTGGACCAATTGGATTGAATTGTAAAGAACTCACTGGAGATACAGTTATAGATGACCTATTTGAGATTCAGCATGCCCATATTATTATGACAACTCCAGTAGGTATTATTTATCCTTTATTATTTCCTTGGTTTATTAGAAAAAATCTTTCTTTTCATAAGAAGTTCAAAGAAATACAAAGTAGAAGCATATATTTGCAAAGTAAAAAAGTAATAGTATTCAAGGTACAAAAAAAATTACCTACAAAAACATAAGTAAAAGACAAATGGCCAATAGGAAAAATGGACAAAGAATATCCAATTTGTTATTGTTGATAATTTATAATCATATTTATTCCTCTTATTTTTGTGCCCAAGTATTATGTATTATAGAGGGAGTACCTTGGTAGAGTTTAAAAGTATATAATCAGACAGTGAATTTAAATGTTGTGTGGTTAAATTTAGTAATAGAATTGAAGGCCTAGTTTTAAAACACTGACCAAACTATCAAAATTCAAATTTTTAATCTTTAAATCTTTTTCAGAATACTTTTAATGTATCAATCAAACCTTTACCTGTCATTTGTATTATGTCATGGTAAAATTTTTGTTGATGTCCTAAACAGTACTTATTATAATTCCTTATTACACTAAACTACTTGCACTTTTTCTGTAGGAGAAATGGGATAGCTTGACTAGGAAATGGAGAGACAACTCTTTGGTTCAACTGGTGCGACTATTTCTCATTGATGAGGTAGTGAACACATTATTCACTTTCAGAGATAGCATAAAAAGATGTTTAGAAAGAAGACAACTTCAATGTTTGTTTAATTGCTTCTAGGAGAAATTGCTGGAAAGTGCCCATTTTCTCAAAGAAAAATGTTAATTTCATTGTACATTTTAATTTTTTAAATAGATTGTAGTTTTACAGCTAATGATTCTTTCTTGATTTCTTGTATAGGTACATATTGTAAAAGATGAATATCGTGGTCCAACTCTTGAAGTTGTAGTCAGCAGAATGAAAACTGTACAGTCTTTATCTCAGCCTTTAGAAAATACTAGCACTTTTATCCCAATGAGATTTGTAGCTGTGTCTGCAACAATTCCAAATGCTGAGGATGTAAGTTAGAATTTCAATATACCATCAGGGTTTTGTTTTATGACTGGTGAAATGTTTAGTTATTTTGATCTTAGAGAACAGTGAGGGGTTTTGTTTTTTTTACCAGTCACTTAATAAAGTATGTTGTAGAAATTTATGGTTAGATTTCTCAGATATAAAAATTTGGTCGTTCAAGTTTAATATTTTTAATAGATGGCTGTTTTAGCTAGTATCTAAAAGTCTTAATTTTATGGATTTCATCCACCTGTCATAACTTGACTAATAACATGGTCATTATAGCCAGCTGTCTCTAATTGTATAGAAAAGTATAGTAGACATAAAAATAATTGCTGAGATGATTATCACTCTCCCCCCCAATTCTATATGCCTAGCATTACAGTAAGCCAAAATGATTGATGCAAAAGTGAGAACATATGGAACTTGTCCTTGAGGAGGATCTCATGGTTAATGGTAGAAGGACATGGAAAGAAATAGTTACATGGAATATTATACTTCATATAATGAATATACAACTTAATTTGTGTGTGGAGGAGTACTAGAGCTTGAACTCCCGGGGCTCTACCACTGAACTACATTTTGACATGCTGAAATTTGTGTATCCTTTTAAAATTTACTATTTGAGACAGGATCTCCATAGGTTGCTGAGGCTGTCCTTGAATTTGTAGTTCTATTACTTCAGCCCCCTGAATGGCTGGGATTACAGGTGTGTACCACTGTGTCCAGCCTTTTTCTTTCATTTTTAGGCAAACTTCTTGAGAAATGATACAGTTTCACTCTACTTTATTACTCCTGTTTACTTGTCAGCCTACTATAATGTATCTTTTTTTCTCCAACACTTCTTAGAAAAAATACCTCCTGTATTTGCTCTTCCAATGGAAAATTTTGTCTTTATTCTTAAATTTACACAGTTAATAATTTTCTTATTCATGAAATGAAAACTTGTTTTGTTCATATTCAAGAATAATATATAAAAATTTAAAGTTTATAAAAACAATAAAACTAATACCCAGACTTTGTCCTTTCAAATGTTTACATGTGCATCAGTCTGTTTTCCATTGTTACAACAAAATACCTGAGGCTTGGTAATATGTTTTTTAAGGAGGTTTATTTAGTTTACAGTTTTGGAGTCTGAAAGTCCAAGATTGGGTGACCTCATCTGTTCATCCTGGTGAGGGCCCTACCGGCTACCTCATAACATGGTGGACAGTATCATGGCAGGAGTATACCTGACAGGGAAAGATCCCATGCAATCCAGAGAGATTCTAGAGTCAGACTCACTCTTTTTTTAACAATGCACTCTCATGAGAACTTGCTTACTTTGGAAGATCAGCATTAATTCCTTCCAAGAACATTGTCCCCAGTAACCTAACCACCTTTTACTAGGTCCCACCTCTTAAAAGATTCCATCACCTCAGTACTATTACTACACTGGGGAACAGGCATTCCAGCAAGGAAATTTTGAGACACACTCTCTAACCATATTCAGACTATAGTAACATGAAATTATAATATTATAGTTTTTTGATCTACATTTTCATTTTACCTACAAATATTTCCATGTTATTAGTCTTTACTACTGTTTTGTGTTGGGGGTATAATTTATTTATCTAACATCATAATAATGGAAGATTAAATTATTTCCATTTTTCTATTATAAACAATCCTGCAATTTGAAAACATCCATAATTATTTTTAGGATGATTTCTAGAGTTAAATAATTGAGTCAAAGGATGCAGAACTTTTAAGGATACACTGCCTTCCATGTTACATTCATTTATTTTAGCTGCCATTTCTCTGAATCCTGCCAGCTGTCATTTTCCTATATCCTAACAGTGTGTAATATAATAATAAAATTGTTATTTTTATTTAATTTTGAATATTAAATATTTCTCAAATTTATTATTTAATATATCTTATTTTTTTATCTTTGATTTTTACTGTAGTAAATATTTAAAATATATTTATCAACAACTTTTAAACTTTTGTTTTTTGTTACTTGCCAGGTCATGCCCTTTATCCTTTTTTCACACTGGGAAACTTTTACTTATTGATTTGTAAGCAATAATTATATAAATATAAATACCCTCCAATTCTTAAAATTTTCTTCTATTTTGTGGTAGTTACCAATTCTGATTGCTATTTCTCTGTCCCTTTCTTCTGGTCCTCTTCCTCAATTTCCCTATATGTTAAAGTCTTTATCCTTGATCCTCTGCTCCTCTCAGAATGTAAATTCTTGTGTGATCTTATTCCTACTCATGATAACCTTGAGAATATTTCAGTATTCCTTCCTGTGCAACAAGAAACTTTCTCCTGTCAAAGCAGTGGTCAATTTCATAGCAGGGCATGGAGCCTGATTACTAACCAGATTAAGCAAAGATAAGGATAGCTTGACACAGCTCTGTAAACTAACTACTGATTCTTGCATTAAGCCTGAAATATGCTTTTGGCTCTGCTTTCTCTCAAGTGTTTATGTTTTGATTAAAAATTATCCACTCTTGCCAAAGCAATTTTAATTTTACTTTAGACTCTCATGAAGGAAAATAAAATAACTAATTAGAAAATTACCTGCCAGGCGCAGTGGCGCATGCCTATAATCCCAGTGGCTCCGGAGGCTGAGGCAGGAGTATCCAGAGTTCAATGCCAGCCTCAGCAAAATCAAGGAGTTAAGCAACTCTGTAAGACCCTGTCTCTAAATAAAATACAAAATAGGGCTTGGGACATGACTCAGTAGTTGAGTGCCTCTGAGTTCAATCCCTGGTTACCCCCCACCAAAAAAAACAAAACAAAACAGAAATACTGCTATTAGCAATATTTACCAATAGCATTTACCAGTTTATCAACAGAGTAATATCAATGGAATATGTAATACTGAAAAAGACTATCTGATTCAGTACTTTTATACCTTGACTTTAAAGTAATCTAAAATTGGGGGTTTTAGGCCATAAAAATTGACTAGAAAAAATGCTTAATGTACATTTTTTTGTTTTTTCAAGATTGCAGAATGGATTTCAGATGGTGAAAGACCTGCTGTATGTCTGAAAATGGATGAAAGCCATAGACCTGTGAAACTTCGGAAAGTGGTTCTGGGATTTCCCTGCAGTAGTAACCAAACTGAATTTAAGTTTGATTTAACCCTCAACTACAAAATTGCCAGTGTTATACAAACATACTCTGATCAGAAGCCCACACTTGTGGTATGGATTGTTGGTCGATTATCTTTTAGTGTGATGTTTGCTTTTAACATGATTAATATAGAAATTATTAATGTATTTTCAGTTCTGTGCAACTAGGAAAGGTGTGCAACAGGCTGCTTCTGTTCTTGTGAAAGATGCTAAATTTATTATGACTATGGAACAGAAACAAAGGTAAATTTTTTTGGTTTTTTTTTCCTTGGAAGTAGAAGGACTTTTAGGATCACTTAGATGAAATGAGAAAAGTTGGTTTATCCCTTACCTTGATCAAGTTACTTGACAAAGCCTCAGGTTTCTCATCTGTATCATAAGAATAATAGTAATTTTGAGGATTGAGATAACAACTCTTTAGTGTAGATGTGATTGTATCTTTCTTTCATAACTGAATTTCTTGAAATATAAAGTTATCAATATTGCTGTCTTCATTTTTTCAAATCCACTTTGAATCCAGTATCTTTTGTTATCTTTCACTAAAAACCTTGCCAAGTAATTTCTCATGAATCTCTAACATATTTGATCATGTCTGTTATCTTTCACTAAAAACCTTGCCAAGTAATTTCTCATGAATCTCTAACATATTTGATCATGTCTACCTTATTTTAACACACTGGATTCTGCTCTTCCATGATCATCTTCTACCAGTTTTCTTCCTGCTTTACAGGCCACTGATTCTCAATCAATTCAATTCTCAGTCAATTCAATCACTGTACCTCTTAACATTCCTGCGTTAACATAGGATCTTTGGGGGGACATCTTATATCTAAATCATAATACTACCCAATTCTTAAATTTTGACATTGTAGAGGGGTCTGCCTGAGGCTCATTCTTTTCCCCCAATCTTTATCATTTATTATTTTTATTTGGACAGCATATATACATAAGTAAAATATCTACTGGTAGAATCCTCTGATAATTTCATTTGATTTAGAAAAATGGGATAGCAAAATAACTTAGGTCATTAATACTGTACAAAAATAAAACTGGTTAAACAATTGTAGAAATCAACATTTTACAGTGTTACATACATTCATCTGTTTGGAAAGAACATCTTTTTCTACCCAAAATGATGAGTACTATGCCAAATCTGTCTGCAAACCAGCAAAGCTAATTTGTTTCTGCAGTTATAACTACCAGATATGATTCTCAAAAGATGCATGATATGGAGCTTAAAACTCCATATCATATCAGTTTCCCATCAAAAATCTTTATAATAGCTCTGTCTTGTTATTAATATAAAATCCTAAATCCTTAATATAGTTTGCAGTACTCTATATAATGTGATGCCTAACTATTTTTCAGACTCATCTTGACCATGTTTTTTTCTATACTCATATCAAGCCATATAAGACTCTCTATTCTGTGAATATATTAAACTGCTATAGCCAGGGCTGTCAGGCATCATGTTTTCTTTTCTTGGTATTGTTTTACCTAACTCCTGCTTATTCTTTAGGTCATATCATTAACATCAGTTTTCTATAATCTTCAATTTCCCTTTATTCACTTTTATAAGTACCCTGTACTTTTTTCATAGCACTTATTATAATTGTAATAAATATCCTTTTATTCAATTGTTATTAAAACATTTGTTTAACTTAGATTATAACCTTCTTGAGGAAAGGGGGACTTTATGTTCATTTTATTTACCCCTGAATCTTGGCAGGTCTTAGTGGAGTACTAGCACTTGATTACTACTTAATGAATATTAGCTTCTTCTTATTATTTATTTTATTTTTTAGAGAAAGATAGAGAAGTTTTTAATATTTATTTTTTAGTTTTTGGCGGAACAACATCTTTGTTTGTATGTGGTGCTGAGGATCGAACCCGGGCTGTACGCATGCCAGGCGAGCATGCTACCTCTTGAGCCACACCCCCAGCCCCAAGCTTCTTATTATTAATTTTGGCTTTTGGGTCAGATCAGCTTCCAAATTACCAGTCTGTCCCTTTGCCACTACATTCCATCCTTTCTATTTTTCCCTAATTCCTGCACAGATTATTAATTTTGTTTCAGGTAATCATTTTCTTAAACAGAAGCATATGCAGTATCTAAATTCCTTTATCATTTTCCACTTTTGCCTAGCTACTCAAGGAAAATTTCTCTTTCAACTCTTGTTTTTCTTCATTCTTTGTCCCTCATTTTTTTTTCTTTATTTATCTCTTTTTAAATTCTTGTGGGGGTTTTTTTGTCAATAAAATACTGGTATTAGAACTAGCATGAAGGTAGAAATGCAGATTTGAATAACAGTACCATTTTTTCTAGTTGTTAGAAATTAGGCATATTACTTCCTAGATTCAATTTATTCCTTCTTTCATTTTTTTTCTTTCTTCTTCTTGTTTTTTTTTTTCCTATTGGTGCTGTGAATCAAACCCAGGGCCTCACTTTATGCTAGGCAAATGCACTACCACCAATCTAAATCCTCAGCCTATCAGCTTCAATTTCTTAATTAAGTTTCAACATATGGGAATCAATTTTCTTATCATTTTTCTCTGATAATTAAATTAAGCAACATTTCTGTAATACCTGTGTATTATAGAAAAAATAGTTTAGGTTTAATAGTATATTGCCCTTTCCACTTGACTTCTCTTCATTCCATTGTGAATTCTTTTGAAAAAATCACAAGTATTATAAAATAATGTTTCTTACTTTCATGTCTGCAACAAGGAAATGGAAAAACACCAGTTTGGGAGATCTTAGACATGTTCAAGAATCAAGCCTACCAACCTCCAGAATCTTTGAAAGTACAAGAATTGCTTTTTAAATTATTAAGAAACTTTATTAACTTCTGTTTTAATGTTTTCTTGGTTTTCTTTACATGACATGTCTCAGAGCACAATAAAAAACAATTTTTTTATTTTAGTCTTTTTGGTTTACTTATTGGTAATATAGCAGAATTTTATTTTATTTTATTTTATTTTTTAAAGAGAGAGTGAGATAGGAGAGAGAGTGAGAGAGAGAGAGAGAGAGAGAGAGAGAGAGAATTTTTAATATTTATTTTTTAGTTCTCGGCGGACACAACATCTTCGTTGGTATGTGGTGCTGAGGATCGAACCCGGGCCGCACGCATGCCAGGCGAGCGCGCTACTGCTTGAGCCACAACCCCAGCCCAATATAGCAGAATTTTAAAACTTGTTATTTTTTACAAATATATTTTAGGCAAATTATGAATATAGACTTTCATATTCTGATCCATGAACATAATATTTATAATGTTCCCCCCCTGTGGGTTTGAAAGGGAACTGTAGTGTTTTAGCTAATAAATCAGGGACTTCTAAATATGAATGTTATGTAGTCTATTCTGTTTAAAGACAGTTTTCAGATAATATTATGAAAACTCTTTTTTATAAGTTTCAAAATAATTAAGAAACTTCTAGAATTTTCTGATGTTAATAGGAATAACTCAATAATTTTATGATATTTTAAAATAGGTTACAGAAGTATGCATATTCCACAAGAGATTCAAAACTGAGAGGTAGGTTTAGAGATAATTTTTGAATAACATTTTCAAATATAGATAAAATGAGTCAATTGATGAAATATTAACGGTAACTGACAGGTGTCATATTTTTATTATAGATATCCTAATACATGGTGTTGCTTATCATCATGCTGGCATGGAGCTGTCAGATAGAAAAGTAGTTGAAAGAGCTTTTACTACTGGAGATCTACCAGTTCTTTGTAAGTAGAATGTGTTTCTTACCCATATTATAAATTATTTTGAAAAATTATTTTTAAGAGAAAAAGGTAAAATCTTAAATATTATGATTTGTTTCTGCTTTTCTTTTAAGAAGCTAAAATTATGTAACTACCTATGTTTGTGCATGCTGTGGTAAATTCTTAGCAATGTTTTTAGTTTTTTATCATGTTATTGAATGAAGTACAATTTGAGAAGTAAAAGCTTAAATGAGTTTTTGGTTTTAGCATGTGTTATTAGTTTAGATTAAAATTTTATTATTTTCTTCCTCTTTGAAATTTTTTTGTGAATGAGTCTTATTGCATTTATAGCGATGTCTTTTATAAGAAAATGTCTTCCTGGAGTGAAAAAATTGTAAGGCTTGAGATTAATAATCCTTAATCTGATGCAGTTACTACCAGTACTTTAGCTATGGGAGTAAACTTGCCTGCTCACCTAGTAGTTATAAAATCTACAATGCATTATACTGGAGGGATGTTTGAAGAATACAGTGAAACAGATATTCTACAAATGATCGGTAGAGCTGGTCGTCCTCAAGTAAGTAACAGTAATTTTACTTTTCATAACCTGTATTAGAGACATGGCAAAATAAAAACTGTTTTGTGTATTTTTTAGTAGCTTTTCATAATTAAAGTTGAAAGTTATGTAACTCAGAAAATCTACTTTGATGAAGGAATAGAATTAAAACAACTCTCACTAACTGGGATATATCAGACCTCTCCTCAAACTCCCACAGTCTCTCAATTTCCATTGGTTAATGAAGGGATGGAATTATGAATGAATATACTATTGAAGGATTTTTGGTTTTGAGTTTTGGGGGTTCTGTTTTGTTTTATTCTGAATCTAGGGATGTTTTTAGCATTTGGGATGAGTAAGTTTTTCATTGTATAGGGTTGTCATGTGCATTATAGAACATTCCTGGGTTCTAACACTAAATTCCAGTAGTGTCCCCAGGCATTGTAACAATTAAAATTCAGCTTATATACATTTCAGAACTTATCCTATTCTGACAAATACTTGATTGAAGAAGTCATTCATATAGGTTACTAAGGCAACATTCAGGAAGAATATCTTTTCAAAGAATGTCAAAATATTAAGTTATACATATTTATAATTATGTAGGATAAATTAGATTATGTGTAAACTACATCAAATCTTAAAACTTTTACCTAGCTGGGCACGGTGGCGCACACCTGTAAACCCAGCAGCTCGGGAGGCTGAGGCAGGAGGATCCAGCTTCAGCAAAAGCAAGGTGCTAAGCAACTCAGTGAGACTCTGTCTCTAAATAAAGTACAAAATAGGACGGGGAATATGGCTCAGTGGTTGAGTGCCCCTGAGTTTAATTCTTGGTACCCCACCACAAAAAACAAAAAAACCCCAAGCTTTTACCTAGTTACTGAAGTTTGCTTTGATTTTAACATTGCCAAAATTTTGTTCCATTGAAACTAAAGTGGCATTTACATTCATACTCTTGGAAGGTTTTAAAATTAAATTTAACATTTAAATTCAGAAGCGTTTTTTAAGCCTTTTGACTTGTTATTTAAGACAAAGGGATAAGAAACTCTTTAATATAAAATTTAAAGTCTTGAAGTATTAAAAGGACTGGTGCAGGTCTGAGGCTTTGGCTCAGTGGTAGAGTGCTTGCCTAACATGGGTGCAGCACTGGGTTCGATCCTCAGCACTGCATAAAGAAATAAAAGCATTCTTGTCCATCTACAACTACAAAAAAAAAAAAGAGAGAGAGAGAGAGAGAAAATAAAAGGACTGTTGCCACAATATGTCCTTCTTTACTGAATATACCTATGTGATGTTTGTTTATTTCTAGTTTGACTCTACAGCTACAGCAGTTATTATGACTCGGTTAAATACAAGAGAGAAGTACATTCAAATGTTAGCTTGTAGTGACACTGTAGAAAGCAGGTAATACAGAAAAATTCCAAAAAAGATAATAATACTAATACAAATATTTTCTTTTAAAATATTATAAGGAAATTTTTAGTTTTAAGGCTATTTTTCAGAAAAATTTTAATAATTTAATTAGAATGTTTGTGTTATTTTAAGAAATTTAATAGTTTTTTTAAAAAAGATAATAGAATAATTTTACTCAGTGATGTTTATTAGCATATGGTAACATGTATCCTTGTTATAAAAGGCCTACCTTGTAGTAAGTTCTTACTAATTATCGTTATAATTTACATACTAAATTATATATATTTATAATTACTAATTTTTAGTAAGTGGAAATATTTTTATATCTTTAAAATTTTAATTTATAATAATAATAAGAGAGATAATCTGGGACTTTTTAGTAGAGTATTTGATATATTTTTTCTTGGGGAAAATAGAATATTTTCTCCCCCCACCACCACACATATACACTTTCTTAAGTAATAGTTTGCCTTCTAGACCAATGAAGTAAAGAGAAATGTAAAAATTTTTAAGAGTTGAACTGACTTAAGGTTTTCTTACAGTTTTTGAAATTAAATTGTCTTTCATGAATTATTAATGTAGCAATGAGTATATTATATATTATTAAAGTTTAAAAAGTAAGAGTTATAGTACTGAAATAAATATTAGTAATGCAGAGGTGTTTTTTTCCCCCATTAGTTTGCACAGACATCTTATTGAACATTTAAATGCAGAGATAGTATTGCATACCATCACAGATGTGAATATTGCTTTGGAATGGATACGATCAACTTTGCTTTATATCAGAGCCTTGAAAAACCCATCTCATTATGGTTTGTTACTTTGACCTAGAAAAGTAGTACTTTTTAAAATCCTGCTGTGACTCTGTTTAGACTAATAAGTTACTGAATAGACTCCAGAAACTAAAAGGTAATAAAAGGTAACAGCATCATAAATATGTTTAGAAGCAAAAGTAGAAAAAAGTGAGAAAACTTTTATCTGTTTTACTTCTAGTCTTTTAATAAGCTTTGAAATCAATGCCTTTAAAAACAGATATAGTAGAAAAAAATTCAATTCTAGTAGAAATAGCAAAAATGCCTAAAGTAATTTAAAATAAGTTAGTTTTTCTCTGTACTTAGTGTTTAGCTATTTTCTTATTCTGAATTTGTGATTGGTTTTCAATTTTCATAGCTATAGCAGTGTTTGAGAATGCCATATTTCTTCTATTTCTTCAGCCTTACCTTAAGGGTGTATAGTATATTTTTTAAAATATTATGTGTGAATAATGATATGCTTTAATTTGCATTTTTTCCTTCTCATGAATCACTTTATTTTTGTAGTTATTTTTTAATTTACATACATATATATTGCAGTTCCTTTTTATATTGAGTTATTACTAATATACAATAAAATGTACAAATCTTTAATATCAATGTCAGTGAAATTTTACATGTGTATACACACACACACACACACACACACACAAAACCACTGCCCAGATCAAGATACAAAGAATTTCCCAGAGGTTCCCTCATGCTGATTTGGTTAGTATCTACACACTCAGAAGTAAATACTGTTCTTTCACCATAGGTTAGTCAGTTTTGTCTATTCTTGAACTTCATATCAATGTAGGCATATGTGTGTATACATATGTATGGTATTTTCTCTTTTTAGCTCTAGTTTCTTTTGTTCAACATATTGTTTATGAAATTTATTCATATTATTGGATTTTTAGTAGTAATTTGTACTTTGTTATTTAATATCCAGTTGTATGAATATGCCACAATTTAAGCATCCATTTTCTTTATGAAGGACATGTGGGTCATTTTCAATTTTTTACTATAATGAATAAAACTATTATGAATATTCTTCTACATGTCTTTTGATGGATAAGACATTCATTTTTCTCAAGTATATACTTGGGAGTAAAGCAGGTAGACTTATTAACCATGTTTAGCTTTAGTAGATACCCTCAAATACAGTAATTTTCCAAAGCAGTTGAGTTAATTTACACTTTCAGCAACAATGTGTAAAGAATTCTAAGTCTAGCAAGGTAAAGCGATCCAGCTACATGAGAGGCTAACGTATGAGTATCATTTGAGCCTTGCACAAGTTCAGGGCCAGCTGGGGCAACATAGTGATATATCCCATCCACCTGAAAAGAACCTGGATGGGTACTTCAGTGGTAGAACAGTTGTCTAGCATGCAGAAGGCCCTGGAGGCCCTGGGTTGAATCCCTAGCACTACCAAAAAAAAAAAAATCTAGTTGCCGAATTCTAGTTGCTTTACATCCTGGTTTACGTTCTTGTCAATGGTTGGTTTTATTTCAGCCATTCTTGTGTGTGTGTGTGTAGTGGTTTCTTTGTGATTTTATTTTGTATTTCTAAGACAAATATTAGAATGAGGATCTTTTCATATGCTTATTGGGCATTTAGATATGCTATTTTGTGAAATGTCCTTTCAAGTCTTTCATCCATTTTTACTTCAATTGTTTGTATATTTATGATTAATACAGAGGAGTTCTTGACATACTCTGGATGAGTTATTTGCAAAATATATATATTAAATGTCTTCTCACAATCAGGCTTGACTTTTTACTTTCTTAAGGAATCTTTTGATAAAAGAAAATTCTTAGTTAAATAATGCCATTATAAGGCTGCGGATGTGGCTCAAGCGGTAGCGCGTTTGCCTGGCATGCGTGGGGTGCTGGGTTTGATCCTCAACACAACATTAGAATAAAAAGTGAAGATATTGTGTCCACCTAAAACTAAGAAATAAATATAAAAAATTTTAAATAATGCCTCTATCAACTTTGTTATATGTCCTTTGATACCCTTATATACATACATGCCTAAGAGTGAAATTACTATTATAGAGTATATGTAGTTTCAACTTCAGTATATAGCAGTTTTCTAAAGTGATAGTATTATCAAACATTTTTTCATAGGCACATCTATTTTATAATGAAAGTCCACTAGAAAATATTCATCACTTGACAGAAATTTATTATTCATAAAAATTAGAAGTCTGTTCTTATCATTCCTTTTAAAATATTCCTGATCACTTTTACATAATATAATAAGCAAAAGAGAGCCAATTGATATGAAAGGATTTCAAAATAGTGGTTGTGTTCTATAGATATTTAAGCCTTGTTTGAACTTAACAAGCTGTTTTCTTTTTTCCTATATAAGATTTAGTTAGATGCTCTTTTGTAGTTAAATGGAGTATAAATTGAGACTATAAAGATGAATTAAACTCATTTTATTTTTTATATATTTTCATGACTTATACAGGTTTTACATCTGGATTGAACAAAGATGGAATTGAAGCAAAATTACAAGGTTAGATGTACTTCCTTCTATAAAATATATATTCTATATATTTTAATGAAAAACATCAGTTATTATTACAGTTAAGGATTTTTTTATAATTTTTTAAAAATAAACTTGTCTAGAAAAATAATACTTTTTTCACACAAATAAAGCTTGGCAAAGATACTTTTTCCTTCTTATTTATTATAAAAATTAACTCATTAATTGTACAGATTAATGGATTTTACTGTGACATTTCCATATATGCATAGATCATGTTTTAATCATATCCATCCTTCCTACTGCCCTCTTTTACCCTCCCCCACCTCCTCCTCTTTCCCCTACTAGTTCTTCTCCTTTCAGGATTTTTTTTTAAGGTTTTCACGTGTAAGAGAAAACATGTGATACTTATGTTTCTGTGTCTGCTTTATTTCACTTAACATAGTGACATAATTTCATTTTTTATGGCTGAATACTATTCTGGTTTTTCTGCAGAACCTTGCCAGCATTTGTTATATTTTATTTGTTTTTGTATTGATGACAGTCATTCTGACTGAGGTAAGATGTTATTGAAGGGAATTTTTATTTGCATTTCCCTGATGACTAAAGTTGTTGAACATTTTTCATGTATTTATTGTATTACTTTTTGTCCTACTTTTGAGAAATGTCTATTTAGATAGTTTGCTCATTTTAATTGGATTACTTATTCTTTTGTCTTTTAAGTTCTTTATATATTCTGGATAACTGTTCTCTGCCATTAGTAGCTGGCAAAATTTTTCTCTCATTAGGTAGATTGTCTCTTTACTATATTGTTTCTTTTGCTATGCCAGAAGCCTTTTAATTTGATGTAATCTCATTTGTCAGTTCTTGCTTTTATTTCCTGAGTTACGTGAGTTCTATTCAGGAAGTTATTGCCTGTGTCAATATCTTGAAGTATTTCTCCTAATAGATTAAAAAGTCAAAGGTTTCAGGTCTTTTATTAAGGTCTTTGATCCACTTTGAGTTGATTATATATATATATATATATATATATATATATATATATATATATATAGTGAGAGATAAGAATCTATTTCAGTCCTCTACAGATGGATAACCTGTTTTCCCAACACCATTTGTTTGAGAGGCTATCTTTTCCCCAACATGTTTTTGGCACCTTTGTCAAGAGTCAGAAGACTATATATACACATGAATTTATTTCTGGGTTCTCTATTCTATTCCATTGGTCTATGTGTCTGTTTTTATATCTGTATTATGCTGTTTTTGTTACTGTGACTCTGTAGTATATTTTGAAATCAGGTTTTGTGGTACCCCTTTTGTCTCTAATTTTATTTATTTGGGTCTTTTTTTTTCTTTCTTTTAGTTAGTTTGGCTAAGAGTTGTCAATCTTATTTATCTTTTCAAAGAACCAGTGCCTCCAGCATTGCTCTTTTTGCTCAGTTCTGCTTTGGTTATTTGGGTTTTTTTGTGTTCTTTTTGACTTTTTAGGACTTTTTTTTAGTTCTCTGAAAAATATCATGGTATTTTGATGGGGATATCAATAAATCAGTAAGTTGCTTTTGGTGGTACAGTCATTTTAACACTGAGAATTCTCAATCCATGAACATAAGAGGTTTTTCCCCCGTCTTTTAGTGTCTTCTTTGATTTCTTTCATTAGTTTTACATAATTTTTTATTGTAGAGGTCTTCACTTTCTTGGTTAGGTTTATTCCTAATTTTGTTTTTTTTTTAATTGTTTTCTTGATTTCTTTCTTAGTGAGTTTGTTATTGGTATATGGAAAAGCTAAAAATATTTTAATGTTAATTTTGTATCCTGTTCCTTTGCTGAATTCATTTATCAGTTCTATCAGGTTGATTGACTCTTTAGGTCTTCTAAGGATAGAATCATATCATCTGCAAAGGACTTCTTCCTTTCCTACCTGTATGCTTCTCATTTTTTTCTCTTGCTTTATTGCTCTGGCTAAAATTTCAATAGGAGTGATGACAGTAGATGGATTCTTGTCTTATTCCTGTTTTAGAGGAAATGCTTTCAGTTTTTCCCCATTCAGTATGATATTTGCTATACATTTGTTATATATAGTCTTTAAAAAAATGTTGAGATGTGATCCTTCTATAACTAGTTTCTTTATATGTCTTTTTTCTCATGAAGGTATGTTGAATTTTATCAAGGGCTTTTTCAGCCTCTATTGAGATGATCATTTGATTTTGTTCATGATTTTGTCTGGTGTTATATTCATTAATTGTATATGTTAAACTTTCCTTGCATCCTAGGAATCAAATCAACTTGATCGTGGTATATGATCTTTTTAATGTGTTCTTGACTTTGATTTGCAAGTATTTTATTCAGAATTTTTGCATCTATGATCATCAAGAATATTGGTCTACAATTTTCTTATTCGTTGTTGTGCCCTTTTTAGTTTTTGGTAGCAGGGTAATATTAGTTTATAGTAGGAGTTTGGAAGAGTTCTTTCCCTTTCTGTCTCATGGAATAGTTTCAGGAACACTGGTGTCAGTTCTTCATTAAAAGTTTGGTGAATTTTAGCAGTGAATCTATCCATTCCTGGGCTTTTCTTTGTTGGGAAGTTCAGTCTCATTGTTTGTAATTGATCTGTTTAGGTTTTTAACATTCAATTTTGTTTTTAACATTTGTCCATTCTATCGTTTCCATTTTATCAGAATGTGATTTTTTAAAATAGTCTTTAACGAGAGTATGGATTTCAGTAGTATCTGATGTAATGTCCCTCTTTTGTCTCTAATTTTATTTATTTGGGTCTTCTTTCTTTCTTTTGGTTCGTTTGGCTAAGAGTTGTCAATCTTGTTTATCAAAGAACCAATTTTTTCTTTCAATGATCTGTTGTATTGTTCTTTCTGTCTCTATTTCATTAATTTCTGCTCTGATTTTTATTTTCTCTTTCCTTCCACTGATTTAAGATTTTCTAGGATCTTAAGATGCATCATAAGGTTATTTATCTGTGATCTTTCAGTTTTTTTTCTTTTTTTAATGTATGCACTCATAATGTGTTGTGTGCAAGGATAGGAGTGCCTAGGGTGCGATCCCTTATAGTTACAGTGTCTACGACAGTTATGTTATTTCTCTCTGCCCTGCTTTGGGGCCAGGGGATCTAGTATCCAGGAAAGAACTTAGAGCCCCCATAGCACTATATGTCTACTTGGGACTGGGTCATCAGCTGGAGGTATTTATCTCCCCTGTTCTCAAAGTTGAAGTATTTGCCAAAGTTTAGGCGGGACTAGGTTGTTACTAGAATAAAGTGCTTTTCTTCTCAACTGTGCTAAGGTTGTACAGAGCACTCACCTAACCTGCTTGAAGCAGTAGGCTTGATATCCTGCTCCACTCAGAAGGAAGAAAACTAGTAACAGTAATACACATAACATAAAACAAAACAGATGTATAAAAACAGTAGGCATCAACAATAACACCAATAACTACACAAAAATGTGGCAAACAATTACACAATAAACTAAAAAGGGAAAATGAGACAATGGAAGAGTAAAGAGGGAAATCCTATTAAATTATAATTAAAATTTAAAATAAAGAAATAAAAAGTAATAAAATAAAAATAATAGAAGGTAGAATAGTGAAAAAAAGAAAAAATATATACCAGTTAAAAATTCCCCTAAAGCTTCATGTTAAAGCTGAATTTAGAAAGTCAAAAGATCATATATTTTTATTCATATGCAGAATCTAGAGAGCAAAAAGGAGAGGAAAAAAAGAGAACTCATGAAAACAGAAGGGAAACTGGTATGGTAGAGAAAGGGGTTTCAGGGGAAGGAGGAGGAAAAGGCAAGGGAAGGTACTGGGGAATGAAACTGACCAAATTATGTTAAGTGCATGTATGAATATATCTATTATGTGTAATTATTATGCACTTGCTTTTTTAAAAAAAAAATGAGAGAGAGAGAATTAAATTAAGATTCCTCCTAGCTGAGATGTTTGGATTGGAGACACTTCTTTCCGAGCATGTGCACACTCATGCCAGAGACCCTTAGTCTGAATGCCTGGTGAGATGGTCACTGTGGCCTGGCAAATGTCAAAGCTGAACCAATCAATCAGGATACCTCATGTGAGTCAAGCCAGCAAGTTCTTCACCAGAAGGCGAGTCATGAGAACCAAGCATTTTGCCACCCACAGTCCCAGCACTCTCAGACCTAGATTCTTGCCATGATACCCACATCTTTTCTCTTTCCTCACAGAGGGAGAGACCATTAACCTCTGTGTCTTCCATTCTCTGTCCCAACCCATGATCTCTGCTGCTTAAACTACTTATCAGACTCATTCTATATTTCTCACCACCTACAGCTGTCTTGAATGGCCATCTCCCACATAGCCAATGTGGTGCATGTCCACTGAGACCCCTAATTGTGATTCCTCTTTGAGTTTTCTGCTCCCCAGAGCGGTTTGGTCTCTATCAGTAGGACCCTCTCAAGATGGTTTCTTGTTGTAGCTCTGTGAGGGTTTGCTGAATAATGTATTGACTTTCTTATGATTGAACAGGTTGTCATGTTCACTCTGCTCTGAACTACCTCACTTCTGGGCTGTAGCATGGGGTAGAGTAAGAAATGTAAGCACCAGACTGCAATTAGTATTGGTCTAGTAATCTCTATCAATTAACATGAAATAGTATTGCTTCCTGTTCAGAGGTTCCTTCCAGGTAGCAATGATGGAATATATAGAGAAATGGAAGTAAATACTAAAAGCATCAGGTGAGACAGATTTAAGAGGTTGCCTCAAGAAAGTGGCAAATGGGGGATGTGGGGAAAGTAACAAACTTTTAGAAGTATTTAACTATCTTTAATTTATGCATATATATCTTTGATTAAAGAAGAGACAAAAGAAATAGAAAACTACTGCTATAATGGAAGACAGCTAACAAAGCAGTTACTTAACATCTGGAACAAGTTACTTAGATTATATTCTTAAGTCTCCTAACCTGTATATGGAAATAATATTGATAAATACCTTACTGTGTTATTATGAGAATTAAATAAAGTAGCACATGTGTATCTTTTTAAATGCTCCAAATGGCAAATGTTATTTTACCACTTATTGAATGTTATTTTTATTATTTGTATTACTGTTACTATTAGAAAATCTTTTTAACATGTTATTTGGCTTCTTAATTTTAATTGTTTTTTCTCACTCCTTAAATAGGGAATACAGTTGTTCCCATAACAATTACACTAAAACATAACTTTAGCATATTTAATAATAACTTCTATTTTGTCTTGCTTCCTTATTTTACTACAATTAAAATGTATTTTCTATAATTGAACAGAATTATGTTTGAAGAATCTGAATGATTTGTCATCTCTTGACTTGATAAAGATGGATGAAGGTGTTAATTTCAAACCAACAGGTAATTTTCCTTTGAAAGTTGTTAGTGTATTTAATAATTGCTTACTTAAGACTAAATTTAAAAATTTTTATACTAAAATTTAGATGATGGTAAATTGAATTGTGATAGCCATTCCCAATAGAGTATCATTATTATTAGCTGAAGGGCATAATAAATTTACATGAGTACTCTTTATAAAAGTGTAGGACATCTTTTTGATAGAGAGAATTTATCTTCACTGATTCTGCTACTTTTTGCAAAAGATTTGAAATGCTTGAATCTTTGGTTGCTTCATACCTTATATAACTATTGTAGATATTTTGCCAGTTCTTCTTTATGCAAGCATTAATTATCTGGATTGTTAGGCTCTTGAAGGGCAGAAAAGTATCTTTTCCTTCTACTCATCATAAGTTCATTGGCTAGGGCCCGTGTAATGAAAGAGATTAACAAAAGAGAAACATACATATTTATCTAATGTAAGTTTCACATGACATGGAAGCCATCATAAGAAAACAAAGACCCAAAGAACCCAAAGAAGAGGTTAAACCTGAATGTTTTTATGCTAAGTTTGATGAAGAATGGAAAGTCATAGAGAAATATAATAGGACAAAGGGAATATGAACTAAGTATAATAAACTGGGGGAAACTTAACAAGGCCTGTACATTCAGATTCCTTTCTCTGTCCTTTTTCTTCAGAGATGGGGTCCTGTTTTCTCCAAATATAGGGAGGGAAAATCTCAAATGAGAGGTTCATGCATTGTGGGAAGATTAGAAAATCCTCCTTGCACATACTGCTTCTCAAATTCCTTTAGTTTAAAATATTTAATATGTCATGATGTCATATTTTGGGGGAGAGTGTCCTAAGCCCTGCCAATTCTGTTCCCTCTTTTTTTCATTTAGTTTTGTTTATAGTGTAATAGAAGAAGGAAAAAAATGTTTCATAGTTTTTAGCCCTCATGATTAGAAGCATTTGAGGGAAAATATCAACTTCATTATTCTAATTAATCCTTTTAAGAAAAGATATTTAACTATATAAAAGTTGGTAAGTATAGAAAAGTTTTTGTTTTAAAACCTTTTAACATTTGGCACATATCCTTCCATTTTTTACATTTTTATAACCATATTATAGAAGTTAATGATTTTATGTTATATTTTATTTGTATTTAATATAAAGTTGAGTTTTAAAAATAATTTACTGCCCTACTCAGGCCTAAATTAATAACATTTCCCCCTTGATTTCTGGTCCTTATTTTGACAAGTCTAATTTTGTTTGTGAGCATTGGTTTCTGTGTATTCTAGGGTATCTCATTAGAGGGAGCATGAGAAATACTAATTAACTTCTTCATTTATTCTCAGATATTTTACCTTCATAAAGAATATTATTCCCACTATCAATTTTTCCTGTGATACCTCTTGAATCTGATACAATACCTTCTGTCTTTTAATATATATAATAAGCATGTCTTCTTTCTCAGTCATCAGTGAATACTACCTGATTAATTTTTTTCTTCTTAAAATTCTATTTTGGTTTTCCTTTTGCTTTTTCAGTCTCTCTTTGTTTGCCTTTCTGCTTACTATGGGCTTAAAGTTTCAGGTCATGGATCTTTATTCCCAGTTTATTTTCCTTTCTTTGAAAATATAATTTACCTTCACAGCTGTAGCTATAATCATTATGTAAATTAATTTACAATTATATTTTTGATCCTAGTTTCTCAACTGTGCTGCAAAAACTGACCCTCAATTTCAAGTAAAATAAAGTAAATCTTCACTTACATATATGACTTGAAAATTGATTTTGGCATTTAATGATATTGGCCAAATTGTACTATTAAATCATGAAAATTGAGAAAAAAAGAATTCATTTGACCTAGAATATTGTGAAGTGGGGTGAACATAGATTTTGGCTTTTAAATACCTGGATTTCAGTCCCAGTTCTACTGCTTGCTAGTGTGACTTTTTGCTAAATAAGCCTTAGTTATTTATCTGAAAAACAGAAATCTATTACATGTCCTATTTACCTTATTGGGTTGTTGTGATGATCAAATGGAATAATGAATATAAAAACATTTTACTGTAACAGGAATTGTTCATAGCTGGGGAAATATTACTTGCCTATTATTAGCATTTTTGCTAAACCTAAGATAAAATATTGGATACCTTTGGTTTCTCTTTCATTCCTCAGTTACTCCATATTCAGTTAATTATTAAACACTGAAAGCACAATCTAGACTTAGAACTGAAAATATTCTTGTCACACACTAGCGTAATGTTTCTTTAAGTGTGATTAGGTTTACAACATACAGTCAAAATCTACTAAGTGTGCTAGTATGTTAAAAATGAAATTAATTAACTCCACCCAAGACATACAATCTTCAATTTTTAGGACTGAAACCTAGGAATTTTTATTTTACCTGTTTGATTTAAGCCCCCTCCCCCCCGCACTGTGTGTGTGTGTGTGTGTATGTGTGTGTGTGTGTGTGTACATTGTTAGTTCCTTGATGCTTTCTAGAAGATACTCATATTTCATTTAACTATTGTAGTTACCTTTATCAGGAGGGTTGTTACATAATTATTTAGCCTGACATTAATATAGGTGGAAATTTCTTATGTAGTATTTCTTTCTTTTTTTTTTTTTGGTACCAAGAACTGAACTTGGGGGTGCTTAACCAGTGAGCCACATCCCTAGCCCCAGTAGTATTTCTAATTATTTCTTTTTTTATGAGTTCTTGTTCCTTCGTATTACTAATATTTTTTGTCCTTTTGGGCTTCTTTTTTGTATATCAATTATTAATTTATATGTTTCATTAATTCTGTTTCTTAAAGTTTTTGCTTTTGAGTTTGTGATTATAATATTCAAGTATCTAGGTATTTTTATTTGTTAACTTGTGCTCAGACCTAGGGTTTTGCCTATTTTAAGAAGGATTAACCCTTTAAAATAGTAACTTAAGAGGCTTGAGAGTCATTAAATTGGAATGTAGATCTTACTTTTATGAAGGAAATGATGGAGGAAGGGAGAGTCTTGGCCCCCATTAAAAACTAAGTACATTTGCCAAAGCTGGTGGAGAATCTTCAAGCTAAAGGTCCATCAGGGAAATTTCTTATCTCATAGATCTTCCTTACTCTTTCTGCCATGCTCAGTCATTGAGAAGATCTCACAAAAACATGAGCTTGGTGTGGATTCCATGGTGATGAATTCAGAACACAGCAACCATCAGTCAGTGACACTTCTTGCAACAGGAGATCTGTATTAGGATTCTCTAGAGGAACAGAATCAACAGGAAGTGTGATTATAAAAAAGGGATTTATAGGTTGGCTTACACAACCAGAAGCTGGATAGTTCACAGTGGCTATCTGCAAGCTGGAAAATTAGAAGAACCAATAGCTGTGTAGTTCAAAAGGCTGAAGCTCCAGTACAAGAGGGATCAACAGTGCTACCCTAGTCTGAGACCACAGGCTTCTGGAGACTCCCTGGAGAAACACTGGCAGAGTCCACTTTGGAAGAGTGAAGAAGCAAGAGTCTGATATCCTCAGATGATGGCTGCAGCAATCAAGAACCCATTCAAGAAGAATGGAGCTTGCATCTACTGCTGCTTCCTTGTTCTTCCAAATTTATTCTATCCAAGCTGCCATCCTATTGGATGGTGCTGTCCATGCTTAGGGAGAGTCTCCACTTCAGTTGGCTATCCCACGTGCCAATCCTAAACACACCCTCATTGACACACCCAGAAGCCTCCTAATCATCAGCATCTCTTAATCCAATCAAGTTGACAATTCAGATTAACCATTGCAAGGTCTGAGAGTTACAATCTCAGACCTCCATGTCCTCCCTGAAAACTCTATGGTCTTTAAATTGAACCAATCTGAATTTGTTACTGTGAAACTGACTATTCAATACTGTGAGAGCTTTTGTTAGCTATCCTGATAGCAAATTGCCTATATTTCCTGTTTACTTTCAGATCTTTCTCATTTCTTTCCATTCCTTCAACTTTGACTCCTTTTCTTCATGGTTTTCATTCAAGGTTATTTTTTCTGTCTTACCTAAGAGCTTCATCCCTGCTAATAAGCCAGAAAGTATCAAGTTCTTTCTTAAAACTTTTCATTTTCTCTAGCAGGGAGATACTTACATTAATTTTAAAACATCAAGAATGAAAGGACCATGTTTAAATATAAAATAAAGATTAATATACTAGTTCCCTTGGTAATCCTACTAATGATTCCTAACATACTTCTCTTAGAAGCTCCTTTCCTTGACTCACTGCATCACCCACCTTTTGGCTGACATATTCACCAAGCTCCTAATTGAGAAAATGGCTCTTAAATTGGGTTGGCTACTTCCCTATCTTTGATTGTTAATTCTCTCTGCTGTACCATGTCTTCCATGCCTATAACTCTGTTGAAATGCCAAAAATATTCTCTTCCTCAGCAAAACAAGTAGTGCCTACATAAATGTTGACCCTTTCCTTGAAAAGCAGCATGTTACTTTCATCTTCCCAGCTGTTTTCTGTGTGTGTTCACAATGCTTGAAATTCTTTGAAATGCTTTTAGACAACTTAAAATTGAAGCTAGTATCTTCTTATGTGTATTTCATTCCATCAGTTACCTACCCCTACGGCGTTCACCCCCTATCCCCAACTGACCTGCTTTTCTATTTTTTGTACAGTTAATTTCAAACTCCAATTCAATTAAACTATTTCTTGATACTTTTAAGTGGCCCTCTATTATTTTCCAAATCAAATCCAAAATGTGAACTCCTTTAAATAGCATTTCAAGGCTCTTTATTGGCCTCTCTAGTCTATCATCATTTCTTAATAACAAAAGTAGGTAACATTTATTAAGGTTAATCACTATGCCAGGTGCTGTATATGTATTTTTTAAAAATTGCATTTAATTTTCTTCACAAATTTCCAAGAGGCATACATTTATTATCCTACAGTACATTAAGAAACTGGTAAGAAAGTTGCATATGATTATCTATCTACCTCATAAGTGGAGAAAACAAGGATTCTAACTCAGTTGACCTGAACTTATAATCACTATTAAGCCATACCTTTCATTACAGTATTCTAAAGCTAGTCTTTTTAATTTTACTCTTTCAATAAACAATCCTTGCTTTTCCCAAACTCATTGGTTTTATTTCTCTGGATTTTGTCCTCTAGCTACTTAACATGTAATCATCTCCTTAGGCAACCTACAAGTTCCAGAGATGTGCGTTGTACAGTTTTTGGTATATCTTTTGTGCCAGGTATCACTGTAGACACAGAGTAGATATTAAGGAAATATTTATTAAACTGGTGAAAAGGTAAGGTGTTTCAGCTAATGTGAGATATGTTTATTTTTCCATCTTTTCTCACAGAGGCAGGAAGACTAATGGCTTGGTATTATATTACATTTGAAACAGTGAAGAAATTTTGTACAATCAGTGGAAAAGAATCTTTATCAGATCTGGTAAATTAATTTTCACTAGAAAATAAATATATAATGATAGAGTACAGAATGATATTGAAGAAACTACTGATTTATGTCTTGTATAATTTAAGAATGAATGATCATTTCTAATGATGCTTATGCCTCAGTGTATCTCTGATCATGTGATATGGAATATTCCTCCTTAGAATATATTGTATTTCTTATTGGAACTTAGAAAGTATATATACATAAAGTAGGTGTGGTGATTGTCAATGATGATTACCTTGGTAGTGCCTACCAAATGTAATATGCAAGAATTACCCAATTTGCCTGTCAATAATGATTACCTTGGTAGTGCCTACCAAATGTAATATGCAGGAATCCAAGATAATATAGCATCACATATTAGGTGAGTCTGCCATGTATGATGACGAGTTGCAACATGGTGCAGTGGTGCCTTGTACTTGCAGTTCCTTACTAAGTCTTTTGTATCAGAATAGCAGTAACAGTGAATAGAGGAAAACTGGTGATACCCCAGAAAAAGTGATTGTTGAGAAAAATACTAAAATATCAACTATTGGGGGAGAATTTGCAGTTGTAGGAATTAACAGAACATGGGTATATTGTTGGAGTATGATAATTACATTGGTCCTTTCTTCCTTTACTGAAGATATGAACAGGAAATAAGGGATTTGCAAAAGAAAATATTTATTCTCAAATTTAAGCCATTCATTTCTATTTTAAATATCTGGCTAATAAGATTATACTAAAAATTGAACAATAAAAGTCTATTATTAAGGAGTCACATGAACAAAAATGTTAAAAGGTGAAAGGTTTATATTTTCTTTTTTGTTTCTTTTTTTTGATTTTTTTATTAGTTGCTCAAAACATTACAATGATCTTGACATATCATACATTTGATTCAAATGGGGTACGTAATCTTATTTTTCCACATGTACAGATTTCAAGATCACCTTGGAAGATTTAAATTTTCATGTATATATTATTCTTACTAAGAAGAAATCAGGAATGGAAAATACCCAGTATTGATATTAACTCATTTTATCTTGAGTTCAGCAAGTATGTAGGAAAATTAGAGTTAGTTTTATTTTGCAGATGTGGGAAAACAAAGCACCGAGAGTTCCTGCCCAATTATCTGGCAGAACTGGGATATATTATCCAAATTCTTAATATATAAAGCATTCTTTCCAATACTGAATACTTGGGATAATGAGTTGCAAACTATAGAAAAGCAGATAATAGTAGTAATTGTAGTAGTAACAAAAACAACATTTTTTGAGTGCCTGCTACTATGTGGTGGGCATTGAATTGTAAATTTTATCTTGTTAATCTTTACAATTTTATTGGTATAGTTCTAATGTCTAACAACATTATAGGCCTCATCATCATGACATATAACAGATGTATGTAAGTACATAAGATGTAGTATATAAGTAAATCCTTAAAAAAGCAAAATGTGTAAGGCAGGTTTTTAACTGTTAACTAATAAAACTATGATGGCCCAAGACAACATAAACAAATAAATAAATTTAGAGAAAGAAGATGAAAGAAAGGAAATAAAAAAGTGTACTTAATTAAATTGACAAATGCTTAAATTTTATAGGTTGCAATGATAGCTAGCTGCAATGAATTTCTAGATGTGCAGTTAAGGATAAATGAAAAGAAAACACTGAATACTTTGAACAAAGATCCAAATCGGGTAACCATCAGGTACATAAATTACATATTTTTTAAATAATTTTAAGAGGTTTTATTTAGTGGAAACAAATAATAAAATTTTTGCCTTGTGTTTTTATTTATAGATTTCCAATGGAAGGAAGAATTAAAACAAGGGAAATGAAAGTAAATTGGTAATAATATTATTTTTAAATGTCTTAACATTCATATTTATGAAATTTTTTAAAGTTTTAAAACATTTTAAATTTGCTTTTCTTAATAAGAACATGTAAATAAAAGTAAGTAGTCAAAATATAGATATGGAATTAATTTCCAAGAACTCTGAGGTGTTAATTAAATGAACTGTGGATATTTTTAATCAACAAATATTTGTTGAGAATGTGTTCTGTTGAGGCAAGATAGACAACAGAATATGCTTCTCATAATCAGGAGTTTTCAATTTAGTTTGAATGAAAACTATGCATATAGAAATAATGGGTAGAGCTGGGTTGTGGCTCAGTGTTAGAGTGCTTGCCTAGATATGTGAGGTACTCGGTTCGATCCTGAGCACCACATAAAAATAAATAAAATAGAATAAATGTATTGTGTCCATATACAACTAAATTTTTTTAAAATAATGGGCACATTAAAATACATATAATCAATGTCTTTTGAATGGTAATGGCATTTGGGGAGAAAAAATACTAAAAGCAAAAACCTGAGTAAAAGCATGCATATATGCCTATGGATAACTTTTGCTAAAAATGAGGATTTTGTATGGAGGAGTAGTAACTGGAAGAGTAAACTAAGATTATTCTGCTATGTCTGCTATGCTGGTTAGGGGCAGAGGGACCATCACACCTGAGAGTGTGAGGACAATCATAGGAAGTTAAGATCACAGTACATCACGGCTTTCTTTATCTGGTGAAAAGCAATAGTTAGCCATGTGTCTTGGTTCTATACCTAGTGGAATCCCTGTTCTCTCTCCCATTCCTGTTTTATTACTACTTGTAATAACAGGGAGGTTTGATATTGAAAAGTGTCCTATTTATTAATAGAAATACTTATATTAAATAAAGTATTTTTACTTCAGATGTAATGAATATATCCCACATTAGTGTATCCCAAGACATCTTAAAGAGTTTTACTTATCTGTATTTAAAAGCACCTCATGCACATTTTTCCATCAGTTCCTTCTTTGTTAAATAAAAGGTTTTTGAGAGAAAGGGATATTGAGTGAGTGTAGAAGAGTTAAAAAATAAAAAATAATAATAAGGACTGAACATTTAAGGGTTGGGGAAAGTAAGTCAATAATGACCTGCAACAATAATAATGCAAGATACAGAATCATGCAGTACGTGGAAATCAAGCATAGATAATTCTAAGAAGAAATACTTGAGTCAATAATGTCAAATACTGCCAGGCGAGGTAGCACATGACTGTAATCCCAGCAGCTTGGAAGACTTAGGCAGGAGGATTCCAAGTTCAAAGCCAGCCTCAGCAACTGTGAGGTGCTAAGCAACTCAGTGAAACCCTGTCTCTAAATAAAATACAAAATAGGGCTGGGGATGTGGCTCAATGGTTGAGTGCCCCTGAGATCAATCCCCAGAACCCCAAAATAAATAAATAAAAATAAAAATAATGTCAAATACTGTGAGATTCTAGCTTTTAAAATAAAATAATGAAATTTCTTCTTTCTTCCAGTCTTATACAGGCTCAATTAGGATGTATTCCAATACAAGATTTTGCTTTGACACAAGACACCTCAAAGATTTTCAGAAATGGCTCACGAATTACAAGATGTATGTTACAGGATTAGTGGGTTTTCAATATTTTTCCAATAAATTAGTACTGGGTTTAATATTGAAAAAATATGTTTTTCAGGGTTGTCAGATTTTGTGGCTACTCAGGAAAAGAAGTTTGCTGTACTGTTGAATAGTTTGATTTTAGCTAAATGTTTTAGATGCAAACTATGGGAAGACTCTCTGCATGTATCCAAACAGCTAGAAAAAATTGGTAGGTACTGTGTACAGGAAGCCAGGTTAGTAATGTCAGCAATTTATTTCATATTTCACCATTAAGCAAATTATTCTGTTTATAAACCATTTAGGAAAATATGTGTTTATAGACATAAATAAGGTACTGTACTGTACTTTGAAAATCTGGTTTTCATTTGCTCCTGCTTAAATGATTCCTTTTGAAAGCAGCTGAATAGTACATAAGAAATCTAATAAAAATACTCTTATTTTAAAATTTGTTTTCATACCAAGAGTAAACTTTTCTTTTAGTAATTAGGTAACTAACTATATGATGCTGTTTCTTTCACTTCTGTGATTAATATTTTGCTGTGATCTCAATGCCAAAGTACAAAGGTAACAATCTCGGATATTCTCAATTACCAGAAAATTATATCAGTCATTTGTATTTGAACTTTTACCTGTTTTCAATAATAGTAAATAAAATAATAAAATAAAATAATAGTAAACAAAGTTTCTACCACTCAGTACTGCCACACTTAGGATCAAGCATGGAGCACACAAACCTTAAGGGAACACTCAAACCATATCCAAACCATAGCAGTTAGATATTTGACTGAATCTTTTTTTTAAAGTTCTATCTTTAAAAATGTTCTTACTAATATGTTATTAAATAATTAAAGTATAGATTTCATTTTAAGTGGATTATTTTAAAATTATCCTTTGATTACTTTTCCATAGGTATAACATTGTCAAATACCATGGTAAATGCAGGTTTGACCTCCTTTAAAAAAATAGAAGATACAGATGCAAGGGAACTTGAACTGGTATTTAGTATTTACTTATTCCTAATGTTACCTTAATTGTATTTAAATTTTAGAACCTAATTTTTATATCTTCTTTTCTTTTGAATTATTTTCTTTTTATATTCCTAAGTATTATAACTTCATTATCATTACTAAAACCTTATCCTAAAAACATTTTACTAAAAAAGTTTCAAGTGTTGTGGTAAGAATATAATGATGTAAATATGTTTAGATTTTAAATAGACACCCCCCTTTTGGAACCCAAATAAAAGAAGCTGTGTTATATCTGCCAAAATACGAACTTGAAGTGGAACAGGTAAATATTTTGTTTATTAAATATTTTGGTTCTTTTCAGGAATAAAGCTTCCATTACTAGACTTAGAACTGAGTGTGAGTAATAATGTTATATTTTAACATTTCTTATGCCTATCCTTTTTTGAAGATTACAAGATATAGTGATACTGTGGCTGAAATATTAGTGACCATTATATTAAGGAACTTTGAACAGCTACAAAATAAAAGAACAGCGCCAGATTCTCACTATATTACCTTAATCATAGGTGATGCAGATAATCAAGTGGTTTTTAAGCACAGAGTTATGTAAGTAATTATGACATTTATTTGATTTTATTTCTAAGCATATACTGTAGATAAAAAATTTTTACTGAAAAATAGAGTAATAATATCACTGTGGAATCAACTTAATTACATTTTCCTAAGACAATAATGGGGTAGTTTTTTAATTTGTCTATTAAGGACAGTATTAACATTAGGTCTATTTAGATCTTTATATTTAGTATCCAAATGAACAAAGCGTAAAATCTGAAACAAGTAAATATATGAACTTTAGGAGATCTTTCTTATTTTGCTGCTTTTCTCCAGTCATTTATGGCCTTCCTACTTTTTTGATAGTTTTCCTCCTACTCATCTCAAAATTTATCTTCTATTTCCAGATTAAAATCTAACAAACTACTGTGGTTAGTTGTAGGATCCAGGCCACCAGATCACATGTATAAATGGAGGTACCCTTCCTATGCTTAGTTCTCTAGCATGCCATGGTATAATTTTTCCAGAAACTATTATTTTCTTCCAGGATATCATAGCAAACTGTTAAGGATTTTCATTCCAGTTATATAGCTACTACTTGGATGGTTCCAAATATTAAATTGTTTAATATTTATATGAGACAGGAGCTATCATCATCTACATTTTGTAGAGGAGTAAATTGAGAAAAAGAATAGTAATTTCTGCCAAGGTCATATATAATTCATAGCAAAGTCTAGATTTGAACCTAAGCATTCCTATTCCAGAACCTATGCTCCTAATTATGTTACTGTATTTGTAAGCACAGGAATGACAGTGAATCTAAGATGGGAATCTCCTAATGGTTGACAGTATAAAGGATACCTTCCCAAAAGGTCATATACAAGGTTACTAAAGAGACTGCAGAAATAATAAGATAATTCTTTCATTGGTAACTGCTCTCTGCAATTAACCATTATACACTTAGAATATGTTGTTGTACAAATCTTTGTTTTCTGTGAATCTTAAATCTAATGATAGCCCTGACTGTCTGAGACTAAACTAAATTTAATTATAAAATTGGTGGCTGGTTTGTTTGTGATATTATTAGATACAAACTATTTCAGAACAATTTTAAAGATATTATTGGAGGTCTGGGGCTGAGGTTCATGATAGAGCATTTGTCTTGCATGTGTGAGGCACTGGGTTCGATTCTCAGCACTGCATATAAATAAATGAATAAAATAAAGGTCCATCAACAACCCAAAAAAAAAAGGGCATTTCTTTTTAAAAAAGAGATATTATTTAAGTTTTTCTTACAAATAAATATAACTATGTATAGCCACTTTAATATGGTAGTGACTTGGGGACAAGCTCGTTTGTTATTGGTAGCAGCTCTATATTCCAGATGAGCCTCAAATGAATCAGTGAAAATTGGAGATAGTTATAGTTAAGAAAATTATGGTCACCATAACTTCTCTGATACTTTATTCTCCCTCCTCAGAATTTGGGTAAAGTAGTTTTTAGTAATCAATTTCACTCTACTACTACAGAGTACCTATCTTAGAGACAGTCAGCCATTAGGATTTAATGCTATTTCATTTAGTATTTGGATCACTATTTAAATTATGCATTACTATTTTCAGGGATTCTGCTTTGCTCAAAACTGGAAGTTGGACTAAAAAAATTGATGTGAAGAGAGCTCTTATATCTGAAGATCTTAGCATAAATCTAATTAGTTCTGATTTTGGTATGTTAATTAAATTAATGAAGATATAAATGTAAAAAAATACAATAGTATTTAAACATTATTTCCTTTATGTTGATACAGAAAAAAATAAAACTATTATGTAAAAATAATATATTTAAATAATATGAATAAACTTTAAGGGAAGTTTCATGTATTAGATATGGAATAGGTAACATGGACAAGATAATATAATTCATATTTTGTTCATTTATAAACATTTTCTTTCTAGATAGTTGAATTTCAATTATTATGGGAATATTGACTTATTTTTATTAAGATGAAGGTTTGAATTTTCATTGGTTATATTTTTTAACCTTTTTGAAATATTTTCATTTCCTGGACTTCTCGACTCTATAGTTAAAATAATACAAGAGATATAAAAAGAAATAAATGGTCTCATTTCTGGACTTGTATAACTTAAATGAGCACTTATTTACTTTATTTTCTTTTCAGTTGGACTTGATATTCAGCAGAAATTTACAGTCTTTTATTTAGGACCCAAGAGGTTTGGAAATCAAATAATTATACAAAGAAAATCAGAAATGGAGATTTCCCATTCTAAATATTCAGCTGGATCTACTGTAGCAGGCCCCAATAAAGGTAAATAGCTCTAGTCAGATTATGGATACTCTAGAACTAGATATTTAGACCTTATAATATTTACTTTAGTAATATATAGTAGAAATGTTTTCTTGTAGTTAATGTTTGTCATTGTTTGATGTTTATAACACATGCTATTTTATTAGTCTTTTTATATACATTTCCCCTTTCTCATATCAACTTTATTCTTATGGCCATTATCAGAGGGAGAGCAAGTGATGTACAAGAATCTACAGATTTGATGAGGCAAACTAGAATGAAAATAAATTAAATTTTTTTGTGATGGGAATTTCCAACATACATAAAAGTAGACAGAAATGTATAATGAACTCTCAGGTATTCATTAGCTACCTTAAATAGTGATCAACTTGGGGCTGGGGATATGGCTCAAGCGGTAGCACGCTTACCTGGCATGCGTGTGGCCCGGGTTCGATCCTTAGCACCACATACAAACAAAGATGTTGTGTCTGAAGAAAACTAAAAAATAAATAAATAAATATTAGAAAATTCTCTCTCTCTTTTTAAGAAAAAAAAAATAGTGATCAACTCATGGCTAATATTGTTTTAGCTATACCTCATTTCAGTTTTTCCTTTCATATGTTAAAGCAAATCACAGATATATTATTCACTATGTGAATATTTCATTGTATATTTGTAAATGGTAAGGATGTTTTCACAAAAACATAACTGCTTTACTTTATTATATAAAAATTAATGCCATTCAATACTCAATCAATGTTCAAGTTACTAATTGTCTCATACATGTGGTAGATATTGACCTCTGAGTCCCTGGTAGTTTTGACAGCTTCCTTCTGTCCAGGCTGATATGCTATTCCAGGTTCAGCTTGTATATTTCTAGCTTCATCCCTTTAATAATGCTTTTCTCCAAGGAGCCTTGGTTTCTTTTAATAATAGTAGTTTTCTGACATCACAGTCTGTGTCCTAGAGGAATTCCTTGCCATTGAGTGATCACTTGGATTTTTCCATGCAGAGTTAGGAAATAAGTAATTTTGTTTTGTTTTGTTTTAAAAGATAAAATTCATCATACTCATATGTATAATTCATTCTTACAAGTCCAAATTAAATTCAGGAATATAGGCTTTATCCTTAACTCAAATATCTATATCTCTTTTATATCATGCTGAGAAATATGGTTTTAGTGACTCAAAAAATGATAAAATCTTGCTAATTTTCAATCATTCATACACAATATACTCACAATGAACAATATAAAGGATAGCAATACCAAGCTATTCCACTTAACGTGATTATTAAAATTTAAGAATATTTTACAGATATTTTTGTTCTCAGAATATATCTATTTATATACAGTCAAATTAATGGGTTTTAAATCACTTGGAATAGTTCTTCAACATGGTAGACTATCTATGCCACCAAGTACTAACAGTAGTTAGTGTTTGTTTTGTAGATTGGACTATGGAACATGTAGCTGTTCCTCACTCACTTGCTTCTATTGTCACTGTTTTCACTCTGTAAAGGGAGCTGTTAACAGATACTAGAGAATATGAAAGCTGTAGCTTATACCAAAGTGCCTGAATAGTTGTTTACTCTGAATGGTATTGGTAGTTATAATAGGTAGAAACTGCATTGAGTAGTGGCAGAAAGAGTATATTTACAAATAATCTGTGAACCACTGAGTACTCAACTCATTCCTCTTTAGAGAACACAAAAGAGCTTTCATTTCGGAACAGGATACAGTAGTTTGTAGCAGGCTGGTGCTCCCACAGCAGCAACTATGAAAAGCTACCTAGTTAAACCTACATGCTAAAGTTTGGGTCTTGAATGTCCCCTAAAGGCCCATGTCTTAAAGGCCTTGTTTCCAGGGTGGTGCTATGGGAAGTAAAACCACTTACAATAACATCAAAAATATATACTTAATAATGCTATAATAAAAGATGTTCAAGACCAATACATGAAAACTAAAAATTACTATTAAGAGGAAGTTAAGGAAAACATAAATTAATCAAGTGATATGCTATTTCAAGGACTGAAAGATTTCATGTTGTAAAAGATGTCAGTTCTCAAATTAATCTTTAGGTTCAATATAATCCCGATCCCAAACCCCAGTGGGTTTTTTGTTGTTATTGTTGTTTGCTTTTTTTCTGAAACAACAGGTAACTATAAGATTCATGTGAAAATTCAAAATAACAAGAATATTCAGGACAGTCTTGAAGAAAGATATATCTGGGAGACTATACTAGATATCAGGACCTCTTAATCAATAGATACTAAGAGATTTTGATGTATGCAAAGGATAGACACATTAACTAATAGAATAGATTAAGATTCAGAAACAGACCTATAGTTATATAAGCAATGATTTATGACAAAGCACAGTAGAGAAAAAATAGTCTTTCAATAAATGAGACTAGATTAATTGAATGTTCATATTGGAAAACAAAATTGTGCTGGATATGGTTTGAATGTGTTCCCCAGAGATTCATATCCTGAAAGATTGATCTACAGTCTTGTGGTTTTGAGATAGAACTTTTAAAAGGTGAGGCATAATGGAAGGTGATTGGGTCATGCCTACCCTTGGAAAGGATTTATGCTGGTCTCCTAGAGTAAGTGAGTTCTTCCAAGAGCAGCAGGTTCCACATGCTTGCCCCCTTCTTTATGCAGGTAGTTTTCACTTCTTCTCTACATTGTGATATAGTGAAATGGTCCCTAACCAGAGGCTAAACCACTGTATTCCTTTGAGCTCCAATATACTCCAAAACTGAACTAAATAAATTTCTTTTTAATGTACCCAGCCTCCAGTATTTTGTTAAAGCAACAGAAAATAGACTAATATAGATCATATCTTGGTCCCAAACTCATACTCTGAACAATACTTACTTCTAAATAAATTGCTGATTTAAATGTAAAAGAGAAACAATAAAACTTTTAAAGGAAAAACAGATTTTTCAGGCCTTGGAATATATAGATTTAATAGCACACAAAAGTTTTAATTATAAAGCATTTGGTAAATTTGACTGTTAAAATTAAGAACTGTTCATCAATATACACCAATAAGAGAGTAAAGGCAACTCATGGAGTATGAGAAAAAAATTTCAATACATATTCCTGGGTATTGTAGGCTGAATTCATATGTTGAAGTCCTCATAATGTGACTGTATTTGTAGAGAGGGTCTATAAAAAGGTAATTAAATTAAAATCATTAGGGACTCTAATCCAAAATGACTGGTCTCCTTATGGAAAGAGGAAATTAGGACACTGACACACATGGAGGGAAGACTACATGAAGACACAGGAAAAGGCAGCCATTCACAAGCTCTCTCCTGTGTTTGCATATTTTTTTCTACTTACCAACAGTTATTTCTTTAAAATGGCTTGAATTGTTTTCTTTGATTGTTTCTCTTACTTGCACCTGTAGTGAAAGCTGGAATGTCTGCTATACTTTCTACTATCACGAGCCTTTTTTATAGGCAGAAGTTCCCCTTATACTCAGGAAAATCCTGTGGAAAGCAGACAGATCATGCACCCTATCAGACAAGTAATGTTTTATTACATTCACACAAATATACACCTTTTGCATATATATCTATACACCCATCCCAAATCTTGTGAATTTACGTAAATCCTGATGTACAATTCAGTTTTTACATGAAAATTCATATATTCCCAAATAAAAAAATATTTTTATACCTTTAAACATAACATATATTCACTGTCTACATTCTCTTTCTTAGTAACAAACACAAAGAAGAGACCATAGTTTTACCCTACTACAGTTGTAACACAATCCAAATTTCAGCTGTTCTGATCTCTTGTCAGATCATGTTATTAAATTATACAAACTAATGTCGATGCTTTTTGACTTATGATAATGAGGTTATATCCTGATAAGCCCATATCATGAATCAGAAATACACCTTAATACTAAATTACTGAACATCGTAGCTTAGCGACATAGTACACTGTAGACAATCTATTGTTTACCCTCATAATTATGTGGCTGATAAAGCTATAGCTCACTGCCACTGCCTAGCATCACAAGAGAGAATATTGTATACATATTGTGTACATAGTGCTACCCCTGGAATAATTCAAAAATTGAAGTATGGTTTCTACTGAAACATATCATTTTCCAACCATCATAAAATTGAAAAAACATTAAGTTGAACCACTATATTATTGGAAAGTGTCTTATATTTAGTTCAGAGCATATAATTCAATGCATTTCTAGTTAGTATCATTAATAAATTTGCTTGACTTAGAACTGGGGGCTGTAAAAACATGTTAATTAAAATTTCATGTGTTATAACTATGAAACTTTATGCATCTCACATTGTGATAATATAGGATCTGCTATCTTGAAAGTATACTGAAAAGTATAGTTTAGATTAATATTCTCTGAGAGCCTTATTTTTTTAAATTATCAATCTCCATATTTGTTAATAAGACAAATTCAGATAATTCTCAGAATGTAGGGTGGGTGAAGAAGCACTTATATACTACGTGGCATTGAACCCAGGGCTGTTCTATCACTGAGCTACTTCCTTAGTTTCCCAGGCTGGCCTTGAACATGTGATCCTTCTGTTTCAGCCTCATAAGTAGTGGGAATTATAGGCATGCCCTACTGCCTAGGTCTAAGTACCATTTCTAACGAAAATACAGGGAAAATTTTTTTTGACATTTAGATAACATTCATGTGCTAGCATTCTTAATGGACTTGTATACAGTTCTTATTCCTGACAAGATTTGCCAACTCTACTTTGAAATATTGGGAAGCTCTTAGAAACTGATAGACATCCATATCCTGGGTCAGTTTTTGCCGCGGGCAGCAAATGTTTGTGCATAGTCATTGTACACCATCTTGTGGCGATATTTAAAAATGCAGTTGTGTGTGAAGTCCTTGGATTAAGAGACAAAGCAACTCTATCCCTTATTGGATAAAAAAACTTGCAAGGCATTTCTTCTTAATTTTCCCATTCCCAAAATAATAAATTCCTTCTCTAAATATATTAAATGAATCCTTTGAATAGCTCTAAAACAATTAGTATTACCAGAGAGGCAAAATTGTTGAGAGATTAGACTCTGGAATTAAGACTACAGGAATTAGAATGCCAAATTTGCTCATTATTAAGAGTATGGTCTTGACCATGTTATTTAACCTCTGCATTAATTACTTTTCTCTTATTGAAGTGAAAATGTAACAGAAATACCTGATAGGCAAACAACCAAGGATGACCAGATATGTGAGGAAAATTATAGAACAATATAAATAAATAGAAAGTGGATGAAACATCAACAGAATAATTCAGAAATGTAATAAAACAATATAAAACTTCAAATATTAACTTCAGAGAAATTAAAGATTAAATTGCAACCATAAAATTAAATAGGATTCCTAAGGGGAAAAAAGGACAAGAGCAAGTACAGGGAAGTAAACTATAATTATAAAAACAAAAACACTAAATGAAAGAAAAAGAAAGGGTGAGAGTGAATTTAGGAGACAAAGGAGGCAATCTAGGAGCCTACTATCTGACTAACAAATATTCCAGAAAAATAAGAATTAGAAGAAAAATATTGAGAAAATTTTCTAGATCTAAAATAAGCTACAAATCTGCACCTCAAAAAGGCTCACTTAATACTAATTAGGGTGAATGAAAGATAAGGCATAATTACAACATTTCAGAACATCATGACAAACAGAAAATCATAAATATTTCCAAGAAAAAAACTAAGGTCTTTTATGAGCAAATTGGATATTAGAAGATAATGGACATAAATTCCAAAGAATAAATGATTTTCAATCCTGTGTTCTTTATATCCAATCACACTCTTAATTAAGTGCAAAAGTAAAATAAAGACTCAGTACATTCAAAGGTTCTTAAGTTTCACTCTTATACATTCATTCTTAGGTAGTTGCTTCAGGATGAGCACCAATAAAACAAGAGAGTTACCAGGAAAGAAAAAGTCAAAAGAATTCAGGTATAGTGAATTCAGCTTATTTAGCTTAATGAAAGGAAGTTCCAGGATGACAGCTATAAGGCAGGCTTCCATTGTATTAAGAAGAGGATGTAGGGCTCAAGAAAGGAGGTATCTGTGAAGGGGAAATAAATGGGCAAGGTGTTTCCTTATATTTTTCTATATAACCCTGAAATATTGAGTAAACTTTAAAAAATATAAGGTAGATATTGCTAAACTAAAAAAAAAGCAATAAAACTTCAGAGGAGGCAGTGTGCTGCTTAAGAAAGAAAAACACTTCACTTGATTCTTCATTAAAAATATTTTTACTTTCTATGTCTCTCAAATCAGCCTATTTTTTTGGTTTTACTACTACCATTACTATAGACTGAGTTAACATCATTTTTTTTTTTTGCCTACACTCCTATAGTAGCTTCTTAACTAGTTTTGTTGCATCCATTTTGTTCTATCTCAAATCTCTTTTCCATATTACTTTTCATAGAGTAATGTTTTTCACAATACAAATCTAAAATGTCTCTTGTTTGGTTAAAAACACTTCAGTGACTTCCTATACCTCTTAAAATTTAAATCATTAGCATGCCCTACAGGGTTCCACACAGTCATATGGTCAACCTATGCCTAAGCAACAATGTGATGACAGCTTATACATGATCTTGCCTCATTACTGAAGAGTTGGCTGGAAATGACATAAGAGACTCAGTTTAATACTTACACAAACAGCAAAGCACAATCAGCATGGTATCAGCTACTCAACATCCTTCATCCCACAGGATGACATTGGACTTTAGGGGCCAAACATGAATGGTGGGTTGCTTTTTTTGAGGTATGAACTCTATCCTGCAGCTATGTCTGAAATGGGAAAAATGGAAAGTCTCATGCCTTATTGGAATCAGGAAAGCAGATGAGAAACTGCTTCATGGCAGCCTCATGCAAGATAGGGAGCCTCCTACAAGCTAAGGAGTCAAATGAGAAACAGCTCCTCATAAGACTGCCTATTTTCCAAGGAGGATGGTAGGCAATTTTGCCAGTAGTTGAGCCTTATCAACATGGTCTATGTGAAAACATGCAATTGCTAGGGTGCCAATGGTAGAGCTGTTCCCCTACACACATAAGCTATCTTTTCTACCAGTAGTCTCATGTACTCTCTTTTATTTGCTTGCATCAGCCAAACTAATATTTTGATTTCTCCAGTGGGCTATGCTTTTCCTTTCATAGAGCTTTAGTATGTGCTGTGCCCTCTGCCTAAAACTCTTTCTCCTATTTCTTTGCCTTTTTAACTCCCACTCTTTCTTCAATCCTCTGCCCAACATTCCTGACTAGGACAACACCTCATTACCACATAGCATGGTGATATGTATAGTGTGTTCCTCTTCTTCATGATATTCATAGGGTTATTTTTTAATATTTTTTTATTTGTAGATGAACACAATACCTTTATTTTATTTATTTTTATGTGGTGCTGAGACTCAAACCCACTGACTCATACATGCTGGGCAAGCTTTCTTACTGTGAGTCACAACCCCAGATATCAGAGGTTTTAATTTTATGATTATTTGTATAATCTTGAATTAATGTAAGATTATAGATGATACACACATTAATATATTATTTTTTCACTTAATTTAAAAATACTTTTATATACTTAAGTTTATTTTCTCTTTTTACCTTTCTGACATTAGAGAGACCAGATATTTTTTTAAGACTTTTATTAGTCCATTGTAATTATACATAATAGTGGGATTTGTTGCTACATATTCATACCTGCACATAATATAAGAAGATAATTTAATTAATTTTTTCCCTCAATACCTCCCTTTTATCTCCTAACCTGCCTCCTGTGGTCCCCTTCCTCTATTCTGTTGGTCTTCCTTCTATTTTCACTGCCTTTTCCCCTTTTTTTCTATCTACTTTCCACATATGAAAGAAAATATGACTCTTGACTTTTTGAGTTTGGCTTTTTTTACTTAACATAATGCTCTCAAGATACATCCATTTTTCTGCAAATGACGTAATTTCATTCTTCTTTATGGTGAATAAAATTATCTCATGTATACACATATATAATTTTCTTTATTCATCCATTGATGGTCACCTAAGCTGCTTCCATAATTTGGCTACTTTTGTAGCTATAAACATGGATTTGCACGTATTGCTATAGTATGCTGACTTTTTTTTTTTTTTTAAAGAGAGAGTGAGAGAGGGGGACAGAGAGAGAGAGAGAGAGAGAGAGAATTTTAACATTTATTTATTTTTTCTTAGTTCTCGGCGGACACAACATCTTTGTTGGTATGTGGTGCTGAGGATCGAACCCGGGCCGCATGCATGCTAGGCGAGCGCGCTACTGCTTGAGCCACATCCCCAGCCCAGTATGCTGACTTTAAATACCAACGAGGGGTATAGCTGGGTCATATGGTGGTTGCATTCCTAGTCTTGAGGAATCTTCATACTGATTTTCACAATGGTTAATTTACAGTCCCACCAACAGCATAAAAGTATTCCTTTTCCCCAGCATCCATTTGAGCTTTGTTATTTGTATTATTGATTGCTGCCATTCTAGCTGTAATGAGATGAACTATCAGTATAGTTTTGATTTGTATTTCCCTAATTGCTAAAAAGGGTGGACATCTTCATGTTTATTGGCCATTTGTAATTTTTCTTTTGAGAAATGTCTGTTTAATTTATTTGCCCATTTAATAATTGGGTTATTTATTTTGGGTGTTGTTTTTTGAGTTATTTATATATTCTGTATATTAATTTTATTTATTTATTTTTATGTGGTGCTGAGGATTGAACCTAGTGCCTCTTACGTGCTAGGCTAGTGCTCAACCACTGAGCTACAACGCCAACCCCCCGTATATTAATTCTGACATAAAAATAGCTAACAAAGATTTTCTCCCATTCTGTAGGTATTCTCTTCACACTTGTTTCCTTTGCTATGCAGAGGCTTTTTAATTTGATACCATTTCATTAGTTAATTTCTTGAGCATTAGGAGTCCTAGTGAAGAAGTTATTGTCTACACTTACATGTTGAGTGTTGACCCTTGGTTTTCTTCTAGTATTTACAAAGTTTCTGGTTCAATTCCTAGGTCTTTGATCCATTTTGAATCGACTTTTGTGCAGGATGAGCTATAGGATAGAGTTTTATTCTTCTCCATATGGATATTTAGTTTTCCCAGCACAATTTGTTACAACTTATATTTTGGGCACCTTTGTCAAAGATAAGATAATATCTGTGTGGGTTTGTCTGTGTCTTCTATTCTGTACCATTGATTTTGTGTCTGTTTTTATGCTAGTGACAGGTATTATTTTGTTTAATTTTTTTAAGATATTGGTGGACTTTTATTTTATTTATTTATTTATATGTGGTGCTGAGAATTGAACCCAGTGCCTCACACATGCTAGGCAAGTGCTCTACCACTGAGCCACAACTCTAGCCCCAACAGGTATTATTTTTAATTCTTGTTTTATATTGTTTTTCAGATAAAAGTTCATATTAGAACTCATGTTTTTTTAATCTAATGTGTACTTTACCTATATAAATATAAGGTAGCATATAGTAAGTGAAATGTACAATAATAAGCCACAAGGACTCAAAGGAGAAAGAAATTACTTCAGATTAAGTGATCAGAATAGATTTGTGGTAGAGGTGCCATTTGAGTTGTTAAGTTGATAAGTTTCTGATAGACAAGAAAGTGAGGGTCTTCTAAGATGAGGTAATATCAAAGATACAGTCAGAAAAAGGCATGGGATCATTTGAAGAATGGCAGTTGAACGTGTTTTGATGGTTGTAGGATTAATATTGATGCTATAAAGGGAATTCCAGATTATGCAGGACCTTGGATGTGGAATTAATTTTGTCAGTGCAAAGTAACTAATGTTGATAAGTGGGCAAATTATCTAATCAGAGTTGAACTTTATGAGGATTAATTAAGCAACAGTATATGGAATATATGAAGCATGAAGGATTGACTTCAAAGAAACCAGATACCATCTAAGTTATAGGTAAGGAGACCATGACTCTGGGCACAACTTCCAAACAAGTAAGTCTTGGCACTCCTTACAGAGTATAATGCCAACAAGCCTTTCAACCAAAGACCCCTAGGAATGCACCTGCCTTTGAAGAAAGTTAGCTTTATCTAACATTCTTCAGCAAACAAGAATATAATACCAGCTGAACTATCGATCATCTCAGGAAGTTGGGAGAAACTGACAGGATTTCATCTTACGTTGGGTGATTCTTAGAAGGGTTTAGGGAAAGCAGAGATTAGTTCTAAATTGGATACTTTGGGGAAGTGAAAAATGGGTTATTTTGGTCTTTTTATCTTGGAGGTGGATTTTAAAAATAGTAGTCATCTGTGTTAGCCAGAAGAGGGGGATATTTCATTATTTTTGTGGTTCTTGAGTGTTCTTTTCTATAGTTTCAGAAATAATTGCATAGTAATCTTTGTCTTCCACTTTGGTAACATTGTATATTGTTTATATTCTCCAAGTTGTTTATGTTTAGTTGGGAACATTGTGGTTTACCTGTCAGTTTTCAGATACCAGGGATTTTTTAAAAATTACTTTATCAGTACTTAATTCCTTGATAAGGTAAGGTACTGATTAAGGCCACAAAAGAAACCAGCCTCTGGCTGAATTTATACCTCAATGGTAGAACGTTTGCCTGGCACTAGTGAGATACTGGGTTTAAACCTCAGCACCACATACATACATACATACATACATACATACATACATACATACGTAAAGGTGTTGTGTTCATATACAACTAAGAGTAGATTTAAAAAAAAAAACAGAGAAACCAGCCTCATCTGAGGAGCAGCCTCATCCATTTATCCCACACTGCTAGACATATATTATCATTGTCTAGGTGTACCATGACTTGACTGAAAGTTGATTGAAGAGTGACTCTGAAAATGAAGAATAAAAAATCTAAAAAAGGTTGTAGAAGTCTTTAAATAAAAACTCTCTACTATCTCCAACATTTCTACTTCACTTAAAATTTGTGTTCTAGCAAAAATAAGCTGATGTTGGTTCCTATAATATAAATAATATGTCATCTATCTGGAATATCTTCTCTTTTTCCCCTTTTCATATCCTAATCCTGTCTATCCTTCAAGGACCAATTTAAATATCTCTCTTCTTATCCATGTTACTAGTCAGAATTAAGATCAAGAAAAAGCCTATTCAAAGTACAATAAATGAGGAATAAATTATATATATGGGTATGTTAATTCTAGCTTTGAGAAGTCAAGCTGGAAGCAATCTTTCCTTTCTTTGAATTCAAATATCAAATTTTTTATATCCCTAATGCATTTATTTTTAACACTTATGAAATATGAATGGTGTCCTATCTACTAATGAGTCAGTAGTGCCATCAAAATGCCATGAGGTTTGCTTCTTTCCAGATTCTCAAGCATAAGGATAAAGCAAAGCAATGTTTAAATCTCTATCCTCATTCTCACTTCATTAAAGATAAAGTTTGTTACTTATATTTCACTGTATTTGATTCTGTCTATACCAGAGAGGTTGTGATAAATTTATAGATGGCTAAATATTCTTTGTGAAAATGGGTTAGAGCTATTAATGGGACAGGAACTGTTATCAAAAATACTTTTTTAATTGTATGGGTTAACACTTGAGGAAATGTGAAGTCAAAATCCTTTTGTCTGTCTGAGAGAAAAGAAACTAGATAAAAATTAATTATATTAAGTTAATTATAATAGCTATCCTAACAAATAGGTCTTTTTTTATATTGTTTTAGGAATAACTCTCTGCAAAAAACCTGGGAACCGAGAATGTAATCATCATTGTAAAAATAAACATACATGTGGACATGACTGCTGTGAGTTCCATAAAACAAGTTCATTTTAGGCATTAAAAATTGAAAGTCTTTGATAAATAGTAATGACATCCTAATTATCTGTCTATGATATTTATATCATGCAACTTATAACTCTCATATAATATTCAGTCTTCTGTGGGCAACATGAAATAAATATTAGATTTGAAATTTTGAAAAAATTTGGCTTTATATGAACAATGCGTAAAGTTTAACCTAAAGTTTCTGAAATTTATTTTTATAGGTAAAACTGGAGTTGCACAGAAGTCAGAAATTAAAGAACCAACAATTTCTTCATATTTATCTGATTTAAGAAACAGGAATGCTACTTCATCTCTTCCTCCAGTTAAACGTCTCAAGGTTAGTACTAATAACATTTATTCTTTGTTCTGCAATTAAATGAATAAATATCACTTATTTTGTATCTCAATTAGATAGGTATTCACAGTGTACTTTAGAATTACTTGTGGACTTGAATAGAAATATGACCATTATAGTCAATCTGTAAACCTACTTTCAGAATGTATTTATACAGCTACTTTCCCTTTAGCCTTTTTTTAAACCTTTTTTTTTTTAGTGTAGAGAGAAATGAAGATGAAGAAAGAAAATGAGAAGAATATGAGTTTAGCTTAATTCAGCAACAACTGAACTAGACATTCTTGCCCTTTTCTTGCTCTTCCTCTATATTGGGGAATTGAATTCAGGGGCGCTCTACCTCTGAGCTACACCCCCAGTCCTTTTTATTTTTTATTTTGAGACAGAGTCTCCCTAATTTGCCAAGCCTGGCCTCAAACTTGCAATCATCCTGTCTCAGCCTTTCAAGTCACTGTGATTATAGGCCTGTGCCACTAAACCCTACCCCAAGAAAGCATCTGGGTGCCACAGGAGCCCGTTTGCAGCATGTCCCTGGGTGGGCAGGAATCCTTGCTCCTTCTGTGCTGGATTGGATTGGAAATTCTGAAGTCGATTTGGATTCTTGAATCTAGAAGAACAAGAGCCTTCCTTCCAAGAGATAAAAAAATGAGAGTCTACTGGTTTATAGGCTAGTCACTAAGTGACTGTTCTTAAACCTAAGTTATATCCTAGAAAAGTCCTATTCTGGGCTCTTATAAGAATAAATATTTTAAGGCATGAGTCTAAATAAGAAGAATGTCTGAAAACAGGGAGAGGAATGACACAGGAAATAGTCACCATCTTCTCTGAAAAGATAATTTTTATTGACATGTTTTCCCTCCTTTTCTCCCTTCCTCCCCATTTTTTCTCCCTTTCCCTTCCTTTCTTTCTCTTTTCCTTCTATAATCATTGAATATTAAGAATATTCCCAGGGCTAAAATACAGTGATAAATAAGACAGTTTTATTTCCAGTCCTCATAGAATTTATAGTTGAACGAAGGATACAAATAAGTAAAACAGGCCTTTTCAATATAGTGTGATGAGTGCTTCTATGACAGAAGTATAAAAATGCTTCAGTTTAAAAGGGGAATGAAGGGAAGGGATGGGAGATGGAAATAGGAAATACAGTAGAATGAATTGGACATAACTTTCCTATGTTCATATATGAATACACTACTAGTGAAACTCCATATCATGTACAACTGCAAAAATGGGATCCAAGTTAGATTAAGTTATACTCCATGTAGGCATAATGTGTCAAAATACACTTTACTGTCATGTATATCTAAAAATAACAAATAAAAAAAGTTTTTTAAATGCTCAGTTTAGATTTAAACAAAAGTATACAGAAGCCTCATTCGATGGGCCAGGAAAGGATTCTTAGTAGATGTGATTGAGACCCAAAAGATAAGCCAAGTATGGAGGTATCTAAGAACAGAATGGCCAATGGGAGAGATAGAAAAATATATTGAGGTATTAAAAATACTCAAATATCCCAAGGGAGAGGTAGGGAGAAGAAAGATCTTTAAAGGAACTGAAATAATACAGTATGTCTAGAGTTCAGTTGCAAGTAGTATAGAGTGAGATGAGGCTAAAGAGCTAAGTACAAAGTAAATCATACTGACCTTTTCACTATTTAGGGATTTATATTTTATTTTGAAAGTATTGGTAAGGCACTGAGGGCTTTACTCAGTGAAATGATCTGAATTACATTTCATAAAGATCACGCTGGCTGCAATGTAGAGAAGGAATTAGAGGATGAAAAATGGGACTCATTAGTTTGTTTTTGCAATATTTCAAGGAAAATGATGTCCTAAGTTATGGTAGTGCCAGTAGCAATGGAGAGAATAGATAGAGCTTAAAATATTTTCAGAGAAGGGATCAACTACCTTGGTACGTCACTGATCCTAAAGGGGAAGGTTGAAGGAAGTAGTCAAAACTGATGTCCAGCTCTCTGACTTGAACAACTGGGAGAAAAGTTAAGTAGGAGAAGTAAAGGAAAAACAAGTTTGGGGAAACAGAGAAGGATAAATTCGATTTTGGAAATAACCAAATTTAGAGGTACAAAAATGTCTAGTATAATTGCCCTACACACAGTTGGATGTAACTGAAAAATCAGGAGGGAGAGCTAAGCTAGAAACAGATTTGAGAGTCATTCACATGAAAAATAATAGTTGACATGGGACTAAATCAATTTTTAAGAACAGATAGAGTGAAAAGAGAAGACCTAGTAAAGAACCATAAAGATTGCAACATTTAAGAAAGACTGACAGGCTGAGGTTGTAGCTCGGTGGTAGAGTACTTGTCTAGCATGTGTGAGGCCCTGGGTTCCATCTTCAGCACCACATAAAGGTAAATAAATAAAATAAAGGTATTGTGTCCATCTACAACTACCAAAAAATTATATATATATATATTCATATATATATATTCATATATATATTCATATATATATGAATGATCTGAGAAATATTTGAGCTGAGAACTAGCCTGAGTTGTTTCTAGTTCACGGATTTCTGTGTATATACTAGATATGACTGTGATGTACCATTTGACTCATTTATTAAAAGGTCTTCATGTAAAACTGATAGTTGAACTCATAATTTTTTTCATTAGGTACAGATGAATAAATCTCAAAGTGTGGACCTTAAAGGGTTTGGTTTTACTCCCAAACCTTCCCTTCCTAGTTTATCAAGGTACAAATATAATGTTAATATCTAAGATAAAATATTCATCTTAAATTCTCTTTTCCTTCAGATAACTACTTGTTCAGAAAAAGGTGATCACTAGTTACTATTCACAGTAATCACAGTAATCATTTAGTTCTATAATGAAGCAATAATATCATAAGGGTTTCATTATCTTTCATACCCTAAATTTAATTAGAACTCTACAGTTACAGAATACTTTAACATTCATTGAATTATCTCTTTCCTAGGAAACTACTTCAGGTTCTTTGCCTTCTTAACTTAAGTGACAGGAATATACTGTGCTTTAAAAAGATAAACCATATTGGTATACAAAGTCTTATCTTTCTATTCAGGTGCTCATTCTATATTAATATACCTCAAATTTATAAAATATTTTGTAATTTTAAAATTTCACTTTTGTGCATTATCTCTCTTGACCTTAACAACAACCTGGCTTATAAAATAAGGTATTTTTATCTCTTCTTATTGATGAAAAAATCCAAACTTCGTATTCCCAATTAGTAAGCCAAGGACCTCAGGTGATAATTCAGTGTTCTTCTGTCATGATGCCTAGAAACCAATAGCACATGTAATTTTCCATTCAGATAAGAGCATTCTAGATATAGGGATGACATTCAATTTATTCAACAATCAGTACAGAACAAGAACTAACCATCAGAATACTAAATTCAGAACTGCTTTTAAAGATTTCAGCTTTTGTTATCTAACTGTAAATGGCATTAGCAATAGATTTGTTTAAAGATTGTACAACGATAGCAATATATACTGGGAGCATGTAAAGAGGACTAAATGTTGCTCTCTTCCATTGAACATCTGTTTTTACCCTTTGCTACCTAGTCTGAATATATTTTATCATTGAAGTACTGAGTTGATAAACCATGGGTTTTTCCTTTGTTATAAGTAACTAATTTTTAAGTTTAGGTTCTTTTTTAATATTTACTTTTACATTTTTACTATTTTTTTATACCTTTATAAAGGTCAGAATATTTAAACATACCTGAATTGCCTGTAATGGAGCAATGTGATCAGCATGAAATCCATGGAAAAGTTCAACAAGAGCCATCTGAATATCAAGACAAAAGTAAATTATTGGTGATACTGATCTGAGAGGGAATATGATTTGTCATTACTTTAGATTGACAAGTAATATTATTGAAAAACCAACACCTACAATTATTTTGACTTTTAACTAAGCAGCATTTTTTTCCCTTGGGTCTTTGAACCAATTTTAAGTTCTTGAGTTTGTTAATTCAGATAGTCACGGATTTAGAAAAGTATATATATATTTTATATGTATATATATATATACATATGTGTGTGTTCATTGATTTCTGGACTTTATGTACTAGATATGACTGTAATGAATATATATATATATTTTTTTCCTACATGGTGTTGCCTAATTTAATGATAATCTGAGAGAAAATAGGGGATTCTTGGATAAATATAGGATTAAAATGTTAAATTATTACTTTCATGTATTTTAGAATTATTTAAAATAACTTTATGTTTTAAAAATTAGTTCAGTTTTACAAAATAGCTGTGACCTTGGGGAAACTACTTAACCTCTTTGGACCTTATTGGTACCTTTAAAATGACAGGATTGAAATGGGCAGACCATTAATACCTCTTCAGTTCTTAACCTATGATTCTTATGGTTTCTATGATAATATGAGATAATGCATATAAATTCTTCAGCACTATGCCTGGCTTATTATTAGTCTGCTTCCTACTATGAAGAGCATTATTTCCTTTGATCATGCCATTAACTATAAAACTATTAAAATGCATGAGAAATAATCCTATCCATTGAGTTGTTTGTTCAAGTGCCTGTATGTTAATGTAAATGAAATGGTAAGCTTGATGTTTTCTGAAAATAATTTCGTGTTTAACATTGACTTCTATTCCCACTCTTTTCTTTGTTGCTGTCACTTTATACTTTCTTTAGTCATTTTAGGAGGCCTAAAAATGTAGCTCAGTGATAGAGTGCTTATGTAGCATGTGTGAGGCCCTGGGTTGGACAGAAAGAAGGAAGGAAGGCAGGGAGGGAGGGAGGAAGGAAGACACCTTAGGGAGGCAAAGACTGGAACCTCTTATGACATGGTGGTAATTAGACCCAATATGGAAGATGAGAGGAAGGGAAGGAAGAAAGAAGTAAAGGAGGGAAAGAGGGAGAGGGCCAGATATTATTAGAAAATGGATAGGAGGTTTAAAATTTTCAGCCCTTTTATTTTTATCTTACTTCAATCTATAGCTCTGACTTATTTCTTCCTGTACTGCCACTCTATTCCCTGCCTTTTTCTCTGTAGTTTATCTTATCTTTTCCTCTTTTTACTTCCTTTCTTTCTTTTTTCCTTTTTTGGTACTGGGATTGAACCAGGGGTACTTTACCACTGAGCCACATCCCCAGCCCTTTTTTTATTTTTATTTTTTTAACTTTGAGACAAGGTATTAACCAAGTTCCTCAGGGCCTTGCTAAGTTCTGAGTCTGGCCTCAAAATTGTGATCCTCCTGCCCCAGCCTCCCAAGCTGCTGGGATTACAAGTATATGCTACAATACCCAGGCCCTCTACTTTATTTTATGTTGTATTTACATAGGTTTATTATTTCTTTCCTACCACCATCCCAAATCAAATTTATATCATGATATGAAAGTTCCATCTAAGATACTTTAACCCTCAATAATAACCATTTTCCAGTTTTACTGAGTGGACCACTTTTCATATTTTCTTTTACTTTTTTAATTTTTCTCTTTGTTTTTTAAGTAAGGAGTCATATAGTATAGAAGTTAAGCTCACAGGATCTGAAACAGTCTGTTTTGGTTCAAGTTCTAATTATGTCATTTACTGTGGCCCCTTATAGTATATTTAACCACTTTGTCTCAATTCCCTCATCTGAGTATGTTTTAGAAATTTTAGAATTAAATGAAATAACTTATATAAAGCTCTTAGAATAATATTATGAACTATTTAGAATAGTAATTGAGCATGTTTATTATACTTTTGATACATTAGTCTTTGTTAGCAAAACATATTTCAAATATATTCAAATACTACTTTTGAGAATGTTTTAAGAAAAATATGGCAATTTTTACTATCTGTATTCCAATTTCAGAAGAGAAAAAAATGTTAGAAATTATATGAGAAACCTGTGTTGAATCATAAAATTTAAATTGGAAAGGACCTTTGTGCAATTTCTCATTTTACAGTGAAAGAAGCCAAGACTCTGAGAGATTAAATGGCTTGCCCAAAATCACATAGCTAATTAATGGCAGGGCCAGAAATACATTCCATATCTCTTGATTCCCAGTCCAGTGCCATTTCTAGAAAACAAAATTGGCTTTTAGATATCAGTGGAGAATTGAAAATTGAACCTATAGTGTATGAACTCTTTCAGCTTTCCACCATCCTATTCAACTTTCACTCTAACTATGTTATTTCTCTGTCTCTGAACCTATCCTTAATCCTCTGTTTGTCTGGAAAGATGAATTATCTTTTCTTCTATTCAAGGTTTATTTCTCCTCTTGCAAACTTCTTTTATTGTAATTCTCCAACACATTAATTGTACAAATTGGGTTTCACTGAGGCATTTCCATACATGTGTATATTAAGATTTGATCATGTCCACTCTCCCTTCTCTATGTAATCCTGCCCCACCATCCACCTCTTTTACTTTCAAGTCATCTCTTTTTTTAGTTTCCTTATATGAGAAAAAATATGTATTACTTGTCTTTATGTGGTCTGGCTTATTTTGCTTAACATTTTGTCTTAGTTCTATCCATATTTCTGCGAATGGCAACATTTTATTCTTTTTTTAGCTGAATAATATTTCATTATCTATCTATCCATGTATGTATAGGTATGTGTGTGTGTGTGTGTGTGTGTGTGTGTGTGCGTGTGGTGTTTTCTTTGTCCATTCATCTGTTGATACATATCCAGGCTGATTTTATAACTGGGCTATTGTGAAAAATGGCAAAATAAACATGGGTGTGCAAGAATCTCTTTTGCATGTTGACTTCATTTCCTTCAGATGTATATACCCAGAATGGTGTAGCTGGATCATATGGTAGCTCTATTTTTAGTTTTTTGAGGAACTGTCACACTATTTTCTATAGAGAGTGAACTAATTTGTTTCCCATCAATAGTTAGGGTTCCTTTTTCTCCACAACCTCACCAACATTTGTTATTTTTTGTTTGTTTATTGTTTTTTGTTTGTTTTTGATAGTAGCTATTCTGAGTTAAGGTAGAATATCAATGAAGTTGTGATTTGCTTTCCCTGATGACTAAAGATATTGAACATTTTTTCATATATTTATTAGCTATTTGTACTTTCTCTTTTGTGAAATGTCTAATCAGTTCAATTGCCCATTTATTAATTAGATTATTTGGCTTTTGTTAAGTTTTTTGAGTTCTTTTTGTATTCTGGAAATCAATCCTCTGTCTGATGAATGGCTGGCAAAGATTCTCTCCCATTAAGTAGATTGTCTCTTCACTGTTTTGTTTCCTTTGCTGTGCAGAAACTTGAATTTTATGTAATCCCAATTGGTAATTCTTACTTTTGAGGGAAAAAATCATTGCTTGTGCCAATACCTTGAAGTGTTTCTCCTGTATTTTCTTCTAGTAGTTTTAAAGATTTTGGTCTTTAAGTCTTGAGTTGTTGTTTCTTCAGGGTGCGAGATAGGCATCAAATTTCAACCTTCTACATTTGACTATTCAGTTTTCCCAACTTGTTGAAGAGACTCTCCTTCCAACGCTTGCTTTTGACACCTTTATATAAAGAGTCAGTTGGTGAAGGTGCATGAATTTATTTCTGGGCTTTCTTTTTTAAATTTTTTAATTTATATATGACAGTGGAATGCATTATAATTCTTATTACACATATAGACTATAATTTTTTATATCTCTGATTGTATACAAAGTATATTCACACCAATTCGTGTATTTATACCTGTACTTTGGATAATAATGACCATCACATTCCACCATCATTAATAACCCCATTCCCCTTCCCTCCCCCTCCAACCCCTCTGCCCTATCTAGAGTTCGTCTATTCCTCCCATGCTCCTTCTCCCTATCCCACTATGAATCAGTCACCTTTTATCAGAGAAAACATTCAGCATTTGTTTTTGGGGAATTGGTTAACTTCGATTATCATTATCTTCTCTAACTCCATCGATTTACCTGCAAATGCCATGATTTTATTCTCTTTTATTACTGATTAATATTCCATTGTGTATATATGCTACATTTTTTGTATCCATTCACCTATTGAAGGGCATCTAGGTTGATTCCACAGTTTAGCTATTGTTAATTGTGCTGCTATAAACACTGATGGGACTGTGTCCCTGTAGTATGCTGTTTTTAAGTCCTTTGGGTATAGACCAAGAAGAGGGAGAGAAAGAGACCCAGAATAGCTAAAGCAATTCTTAGCAGGAAGAGTGAAGCAGGAGACATCACTACACCAGACCTTAAACTATACTACAGAGCAATAGTAACAAAAACAGTATGGTGTTGGCACCAAAATACTACAGAGCAATAGTAACAAAAACAGCATGGTATTGGCACCAAAGTAGACTGGTAGACCAATGGTACAGAATAGAGGACACAGAGACTAACCCACAAAGCTACAACTATCTTATATTAGACAAAGGTGCCAAGAACATACATTGGAGAAAAGATAGCCTCTTCAACAAATGGTGCTGGGAAAACTAGAAATCCATATGCAACAAAATGAAATTAAACCCCTGTCTCTCACCATGTACAAAACTCAACTCTAAATGGATCAAAGACTAAGGAATAAAACCTGAGACCTTGCATCTAATAGAAGAAAAAGTAGGCCCTAATTTCCATCATGTGGGATTAGGCCCCAACTTTTTTAATAAGACTCCTGTGGTGCAAGAATTAAAATCAAGAATCAATAAGTGGGTTGGATTCAAACTTAAAAGTTTCTTCTCAGCAAAAGAAACAAACTGTGAGGTAAATAGAGAGCCTACATCTTAGGAGCAAATCTTTATCCCTCACACATCAGATAGAGCACTAATCTCTAGGGTATATAAAGAACTCAAAAAGCTAAACACCAAAAAAAAAAACAAAAAAAAAACAACCAAATAACCCAATCAATAAATGGGCCAAAGACCTAAACAGACACTTCTCAGAAGATGATATATAATCAATCAACAAATGCATGAAAAAATCTTCATCATCACTAGCATTTAGAGAAATGCAAATCAAAACCACTCTAAGATTTCATCTTACTCCAGTCAGAATGACAGCTATTATGAAGACAAACAACAATAAGTGTTGGTGAGTATGTGGGGAAAAAGGTACACTCATACATTGCTGGTGGGACTGCAAATTGGTGCAACCAATATGGAAAGCAGTATAGAGATTTCTTGGAAAATTGGAATGGAACCACCATTTGACCCAGCTATTTCTGAGCTTCCTATCTATCCATTGTCTATAGGTCTGTTTATGCCAACACCATGCTATTTTTGTTACTGTTGTTATGTAGTATGTTTTGTGATGCCTCTAGTATTATTGCTGTTTGCTCAGGATTGCTTTGGCTATTCAGGGTCTTTTGCATTTCCTTATGAATTCCAGGGTTGTTTTTTTTTTCCCTAATTCTGTGAAAAAAGTTACTGGTATTTCAATGGGGATTTCATTGAATCTACAGATCACTTTGGGTAGTATGGCCATTTTAATAATATTAATTCTCCAATCCATGAATATGGGAGGTCTTTCTACCTCCTAGTGCTGTCTTCAGTTTCTTTCTTCAGTGTTTTGCAGTTTTCATCCTTACTTAGTTGGGTTTACTCCTGGTATTTTATGTGTAGTGGGTATTGTGAATGTGATTGCTTTCCTCATTTCTTTCTCAGAGAGTTCATTATTGATATACAGAAAAGCAACTGATTTTGTATATTTTATATCCTGCTATCTTACTGAATTTATCAGTTCTAAAAGTCTTTTGATGGAGTTCTAAGTAATTTCTTTTTTTTATTTTAATATTTATTTTATTTTATTTTTTTTAGTTTTTGGCAGACACAACATCTTTGTTTTATGTGGTGCTGAGGATCGAACTTGGGCCGCACACATGCCAGGCAAGCGCGCTACCGCTTGAGCCACATCCCCAGCCCAATTTCTATATGTAGAATCATATCTCTTACAAAGAGGGATAATTTGAATCCTTCTTTTCCTGTTTACATGCCTTCTATTTTTCTCTTGCCTCATTGCTCTGGGTAGAATTTCTAGTATTATATTGACTAAGAGTGGTGAGAGCAGATGCCCTTGAAATGTTCCTGATCTTAGAGGAAATGCTTTCAGGTTTTTTTCCAATTAAGTATGATATTGGCTATGGGTTTGTCATATGTAACCTTTATTATGTTGAGGTATGATTCTTCTATACCTAAGTTATTCAGAGATTTTATCATAAAGGAATATTGAATTTTATCAAGACTTTTTCTGCACCTATTGCTATGATCATGTGGTTTTTAATCTTTGACTCTATGTGTTGTGTTACATTTATTAATTTGTATATCTTGAACCATCCTTCCATACCAGCTTGATCATAGTTTATAATGTTTTTTAATGTACTGTTGAATCTTATTTGAAAGAATTTTGTTGAGGATTTTTGCATCTCTGCTCATTCAGGGATTTGGTCTATAATTTTCTTTTGCTATTGTTGTATACTCATCAGATATTGGTAGCAGGGTAATACTGACTTCCAAGAAAAAGTTTGGAAAGGTTCCTTCCCTTTCTTTTTGTAGATCAGTTTGAAAGACATTGATGTTAGTTCCTCTTTAAAAGTCTGATTAAATTCGCTGTGAACCCATCCATGTGTGGACTTTTCTTTGTTGGGAAACTTTTTATTTTTCAATTTCATTACTTGTTATTAATCTATTTATGTTTTTGTATTATATCCTCTTGGTTCAATTTTGGTAGGTTATATGTATCCAGAAATTTGTCTATCTCTTCCAAATTTTCTTAATCTTATCAAATGCTATCCTCTCTGGGACTTTAGAAAACCAATTAATCCTCTCCTCTTTCCTATATTTTCATTCTTCCTTCTCTATTGTCTTTTTTCTCTAACATATGCATAAGCTTAAGTTTCTTTCTTCTTCATCTCTAGATCTTCACCTAGCTGGTCATGACCTTTTTGATTATAAATGATAAAAATTCTATAAAAGTGAGTTAAACACACAAAAAGGTAATTGATTATCTCATGTAAACTGAGACGTCCAAGCATTAATCCAAGCTTTAATCTCCAGTGGTCTCATCATTGCCTCTGGCTTTCTCTCAGTCTTTTAGTTATGCTTGGTTACTGATTGGCTTTATTTGTTGAATGAGCTTTTTCACATGGCAGGTAGTCCCTAATTTAAATCTTCCCAGGTTAGAATACTCAGTAGAAAAAGTTACTCTTCCATGTTAGTTTTGAACTCAGACCTGAATTAATCTTGACTATCCTCCTTTGAGTCCCATGTTTATTCTTCATTAATTCCTATGGCCTGGGGTGGGGAGTCATTTTATCTCTGTGGCCCCAGCGAAAGCAGGCCACCTTGAATGATGACCTTCCCAGGATCACATGGAATGGTGAAGGCTCGTTTATCCAAAGGAAAATAGAGGTACTTTTATGAAAACAAGCATGCCAGACAAAAGCAGAATCCTAGAGTCTCTGTAACCTCTATCTCTTGCTTTTTCATGCAAACAAAAATTCTTGAAATAGCATTTTACTGTTAGCATGCTTATTTTCTTACAGCCTTATCATGTTTCATTCATTAAAATTTGGGTTCTATCATTACTTTGAAATGGCTTTTATTCCAGTCATTTAATGACCTCCTAAGTACTGAATTCAGTGAACTTTTTTTCAACTTATTCTCTTTGGACCTCAGTCAGGTTTTTTGTTTTTGTTTTTGTTTTTGTTTAGAAACAAAATCTTTCTGTGTTCCCAGGCTTATCTCAAACTCCTGAGGTCAAATGATCATCCCACTTCCAACTCCCAAATCCTGGGACTACAGATGTGTGCCACTATGCCAGGCCTTTTGTAGTATTTGACACTTTTGATTTTCTAGTCTTTCCTTCCTTTCACAAGTTTCTCCTTTGGTTTCAATTAAATCATTCTATTCATTTTTCTCCTACTTCTCAGATCATTTGAGCTTTTCTTCCTATTGATGTTGCAAAGATTTTTTTTCTTTTTCATTCCTCTCACTTCTCACTTCAAAACTTCTAGACATTATCACCTAAGCCTATGTCTTAAATCACTTAACTATATTCTGATGATTTTTTAAATCTGTATCTCCCATCAAAATATAACTCCAATTCCTTCTATATAATCACCTTCCTGGAGATGTCTGCCTAAAAGTTAACATAGCAGCACCCCAAGTCCTTCCTTCTATCTTCTTTTGGCCTCACTCTCTGTTTTCCTTAACCTTGTGATTTAACCCTCTGCTTATTTAAGCTGCTAAAGGCAGAAAATAATTGTCATACATATCTCATCACCAAATCCTAATTATTTTGCCTTCTACACATTTCTCATATCAATTCTTCCCTCTTCTATCTTTTTACTAATACTCTAGCTCAAGCATTCATTGTTTTTCATTTATTTCAATTAACTTTCTCTCTTTTTCTAGTCTATCCTCTAATACATAACCAAATAAGCATCTCAATTAAGTAAACCTGTTGCTAAAACATCTTCCATCTCCTTAACGTGACAAATAAACTTCAACATGACCTGGCATTTATCTCCCTGTGCAGTCTCAATTGGGTCTGCCTTCTCCTTGTGCTGTGTGCTCCAAAAATCCTGAAAACTTATAGTTCCCATCTTCTTTGGTCTCTCATCCTATGTCTTTCACATGCTATTGTCCCTTCATATGTATCTTGCCTTTCTTCATAATCACAGCTCTATCAAGCTTAGAATCCTACTACTTTTCTTTCATCTATTTTCACCTTGAGGAGTCTTTTTGACTCGCATTGCTCTTTCTTCTACCTTCCCATTATACTTTGTATCTACTTCCATTTTTAGTACATTGTGTGTATGGATCAACTTATAAAAGTAGAATAATGTGAACTATAATTGTAGGTACAGTTGAAGAGTAAAGTAGGATTTGAATAGGTGAATAAGAGGGCAGAGATTATTTATTTATTAACTTACTTATTTATTTACAGTACTGGGGATTGAACGCAGTGGTGCACCACCCACGATCATTGAGCTATATTCCCATCTTTTTTTTTTTTCTTTTCTCTTTTGACATGGAGTCTTGTTAAGTTGCCCGGGCTGACCTCAAATTTGTGATCCTCCTGCCTCAACCTTTCAAGTTTCTGGGTTACAGATATGCAAATTGTTCCCAACTAAGGATGGGGGGATATTTAAAGTAAAATGACCCAGTGGTGTACTGGCACAAGCTTATGAAATATGATTGGAATTTTTATTTATTATTATAATTTTAATTATATGAAATTTCAATTAAATTAAATAAATTATGTTAAAAACAAAAGCAAAAATGCTCAAAATTCATCATTTCCTCATTATTCTACTACATTTTACTATTATCTGTATTTTTGAGGCTGTTATCTATATGGTGTAAATAATGTATAATAGGGTGCTACTGTACATTTCTTCCCAACTTCTCATCAGTAATATCACAAGTAGCTTAAAATCAGTTATGGTGAGAAAAGTTTTACTATTGGAATAAAAAAATACTGCCTATCAGGATTTGACTTATTGGTTTGTTGTTTAGATTTAAGAGACAATACTGAAGATTAAACTTAACAGTATGTTGTAGAATCATTACATTGAAAATAACACAAAAAATTAAGGGAATATTCTTTTAGTATTTGAAAACTACTGTTTAATTCAGAAAAAAAGTTACTTAATCAATGATGCATGAGTGAAGTCCCAACATATGTCTTTATTTTACTTTTATCTTGCTAAAGTCAACAAAAATATTAAGCAACATTTATGAGAGAACTCTGCTGATTTGTCAATTGCAACCATAGGTTGGCTATAGATAGAAGAGTGGCAAAACTGAATGAAAACATTTAGTGAGAATCAAATAATTATATGGGAGCTAGGGATGTGGCTCAAGTGGTAGCGCGCTCGCCTGGCATGCGTCTAGTTCGGTCCTCAGCACCACATACAAACAAAGATGTTGTGTCTGCCGAAAACTAAAAAAAAATAAATATTTTTTTTAAAAAACTCTCTCTCTCTCTCTCTCTTTAAAAAAAAAAAGAGGGAGCCTACTTTGAACTCGGGTTTAAAATAATAATAATTATTATTATTATTATTATTATATGGAATTTACAATTAAGCATACTGTATATAATATTTTTGTAAATTATGTAATATACATCTATAAAGTTTAGGGTAAAGTTATGTATATATACATGTGCATACTCTTCAGAGAGGCAGTTATTAAATATATATTAGTATACATCTATGCAAAAGTGTTTAAGTAAAGGGATTTAGTCTTCACAACAATTTTTGAAATAGGTGCTATTATTTTTTTCCTTTTTCAGGGGAGAAAACTAGGCTCAGGGAATTTGAATTACTTCTCTAAAGTCATACAAATAAAAAAAGTAGAATTTTCACACAGGTAGTCTGTTCCTATACCTAGGCTATAAACAATGAAAATACTGAGGATTTTTTAGCAGCAGAAAAATATGTATTTTGGACAAATGTATGTCATAACAATATTCAAAATTAATTTGTAAAGAGCTGGAAGCCAATTAGAGTAGAATCATTTTTACCTAGGAATTAAGATGAAAAATTAATTCTGTCTTTTAAAATCTAATGAAAAATATAGTGCAACTATCAGTACTTGTAATATGGTTAATAGAGTTGACTGAATATAATATTCAACAATGCTTGACACAATGTTTTGGAAACTGCTGCTCGAAAACTCTACTTAGTAATTGAAAGATGTGTTTGCTATATCAGTATAAAATGATGTTTAAGACTTTAAAAGTAATTATACTCTTTTATATATACACATAACAGATTTTTTTAGATGGAACTATTCTACAACTTCAAAGGAGAAAGACTCTCAAACAATGGCGTTCAACAGAAATCTTAATATATCTGGAAACCAAAATTTGATAGATACGGATAAAAGTAATTCCCCATTTTCAGAGGTTTTGAATGTGAACTTTGAATTGGGAAATGAAGTTTGGGATGATTTTGATGATGAAAACTTAATAGAAGTTACTAATTTTTCAGTTGATACTAAGAATATAAAGACACCAGGTAAATTTGTATTTTAGCATGAAGTAATTTCATTAGTAATTCTTTTGAATGTTTTTCATTTTAGCTCCAAGAAGTAATTTTCTTCACCTTTTTATGTGTGCTTATTTAATTAGTTTTGATTCAGTAATATAATTTTTAGTAAAACTGAAAAAGTGACCCTTCCATACAAAGCATTTTACCATTAACCTACTAAGAACAGAGGTCAAGGTTACTTCACAATGGTGATATAGCAAATGAACTTTTTCTATTTTGTTGCTCCCCTCTCTCTGGTTAAAGACACTATTTAAATTCAGACTGTTGATTGAATTTTTCCTTATAATACAGAGTGTCCTGCTCTTACATTCTAAGATCACACATGGTTTGCTACTTTTTGTGAAGGACAAAAGTATTCTATTTTTGAAAGTATTCATCAGCTTGCAAAAAAAAAAAACTTTTATTTCTAATCAAAATATTGACTTCAGATATAAATAAGTACAAAAGAAAGGATTTGTTTCTCCTGTGTGGGCAATTATATTTAAATAATATACAAACCCGAATTAATGAGATGTAGTTCTTTGAGTTACAGGCAGTTACTCCATTTCACTGAAACAGAAATTGAAAGTCATGTCAAGTGTTTGACAAGATAACAAATGGAGATACTCTTACCCATAAGGGCTGACAGAAGGAAATCAGTCCTTCAGCTTTCTCAGTACAGACTCTTATTCCTAAAATTATAGTTTTGTTGATTTTTAATATATACCACTGTATGCTCTTTTTAAAAATATACATATATATTTCTAAGAGAAGCAATTAGCCATGGAAATGTTGTTTTAGTATCCTAAGAATTACCCTAAAAAGTAAACGCTTTTCTCAGAAAGATAAGGATTTGCTCACCTTCACAAAATAGGCCTGAAAAATTTTTATTAGATCAGTATGTATCATTTTCTATGTCAACTAACAAGTCTCTTTCTCACAATTAAATGTTATTGTGTTCTGCAAGTTAATAGACAACGTGCTAATCCTTTGATGTAGCCTAATTCTATGAAGGCATAGATTTATCACTGGGAAAATCAATAAATGCTACTTACCCTCATTTGTGGAGCACTTCTAAATGATCACATGAAGACCATTGAAAATATTGAATGAATCTCAACTTGATCATTTACCTGAATTTTAAAAATAAGTAAATAAATAAATAGTGGTGGTTTGAAGACCTTTTAACATAGTAACTAACAAGCTAACCTTTATGTTTTATAATTTTACTCCTTTATCTTTACACCCTCACTTTAAGCAAATTAAATTTGATATTGAAAAAAATTAGACATTTCTTTATTAACCAGATCATATCTGTTGGACAGCTCCCTGATAGAACTTGTGAAAAACTTCATTCAGTCCTTTACTGGCATTTTATTTGAAACTATTATCTCTTTATATAGGGTCTGAAAACACTTTGATTTCAAGTATCAGGGGAAGTAAGCTACCTTTCCAACAGTCAAAGAGCAAATTCCAAAGAGAAATGTCAAACAGGCAAGTGTTAAAAAACTTTGGTTTGTTATTCTTACAATTTTATATTTTTTGAGACATAATTGGAGATGAGGATCAAGTCATTAGGTGTCAGAGAAGATATATGGTATTGGTGAATTTAACCCTCTTAATGTTAAACGTGTGTTTCTCAAAGTGCTGTTGTCAAAACAGAATTTCAGATGATGGACAGTTAAGCATAAGACTAAATTTTTAAAACGTTGTTGAACGATTATTTCTATAGCCCCTTAAAACTAGTACTATTATCAAATTTGGAATATATAAATTATGATATGGTCTAAATGAAAGGAAATACACCAAGTTCTCCTTGAGTATAAGAAACAGCATCAATTTTTGTGATAAATATGAGAAATAGTACTTCCCAAAGAATCACTATTAATGCAAATTAAAATGGTTTGTTTTCCCATTTGCCATATTTTACAAATAATTAATTTTAATTTTTAGTTTTGTTTCGTCACACGAGAAGCCAGCCATTTGTTTGTCAAATTCTGCTATGTCCAAGTTTGATATATCCTCCATGACACAATTTTCTCAACAAGCTGGAAATGCAAATATTGTAAGCAAAAGCACTTCTTTGTTTTTCCTATAAATTTTGCCTAAATACTTAAACTTTCATTGATTGCAATTTTTTTACATCGAAATATAGGACCATTTACAGGAAAGAAAAAAGCAATGTTTGTCACCAGAGATTGAGAAACTGTCCTTTACTCACTTCAAAAATATTTCAAATTTTTCAAATTTCAAGAAAGTAGATTTTTTTTTTAGAAACAGTGAATCCATAAAGGAAGTTGATTCCAGGTAAGAACTCTTAATATATTCATGATTATGTCAGTAAAGACATCTTACAAAGAAATTCAGCTTTCCTTTTTCCTTGATTCATTTTAAAGACCAGAACCTAAACATATGAAAGACATTGAAATTTTAGACCTGTAGTGAGCTAAGCTCTTTTAAGATATTTCACAGCATCAAATATTCTAATTTTTGAAACTATATTGAGTTCATAAACTTATTTTTACTGATTCAAATATAGCTTTTTTGTATAAAGTATAGCATCATTTGAGAAATACAAATGAAATCAGCTAATTTTTAAGAAATTCAGTTGTATTTGAGCTATACAGTTATTTCACAATTCAATAGGTTCAATGAAAAAAGTCACAGCCAGGGGTGGTGGCATATGCCTATAATCTCAGTAACTCAGAAGTCTGTAAGACAGAAGGATCCCAAGTTGAAGGTCAGCCTCAGCAACTTAGTGAGACACTAAGAACTTAGTGAAACCCAGTCTCAAAATAAAAAATAAGCACCCCTGGGGTCAATCCCCAGTACAAAAAAAAAAGAAAGAGGGATGGAGGGAGGAAGGGGGGTAGGGAAGAAAGAAGAAAGGGCGGGAAGAAGGAGGGAGGGTAGAAAGAAGGAGGAAGGGAGGGAGGGGAAATTGTCAGGTTAAATCTTCTGGCCATTTTTTAAAGAGAAACTGCAGGTGACAAAGTTTACATGTATGTTTATACTTTCATTAAATGACATTACTTTCCAATATATTTAAATAAATTATGTCTGATATTTGGTCCTTTTATAGTTTACAAAGTCTAATTTTTTTACCCACAAATTTCTTGCAAGGTTATACATACTGAAGTTTATTTGACATATTAACCTCACAGCAATCAAGTTTATATGTTCTGTTAGTATTGTATTATTTATTGTGTATTTTTTTAATTGTCTTACAGAAATAGTTATTTTTGCATTTGCTTTTTTTATCCAGTAGGTATCATCCTGATGATGAAGCTGAGGAAATGAAGTCTTTTCTGGGAATATTTGATGGCATTTTCTAAAACAAACAAAAAAAATAATGCTTCTTATTAATACAAAATAAAGTATAAAGATAGCTAGTCACAAAGCAGATTTTTATTTGTATTTTTTGTGCTTTATATTTTTGAAAAGTAGTTCATAATTGTTCAGATTTTTGTATCTTAAATGAGATCAATTTTGTTGATTTTTTTGTGCAATGAAAGATAAAGATTTGACCATTATAACATCTTGAAAAATGCTTTTTACGGTAGCTTTGTTTTAATAAGCTGATTGAAATTCAAAAATTTATACTTAGAAATAACTGTGTAGTTACCAATTGGATTTTGATTGAATTTTGACAGGACTAATATAAGTTTTCATTTTTAAATTTTTCTTAAGAAGGTTATTCTGTGAAAGGAAAATAATGTTAAATCAGTGAATCTATTGTATGGTTTATTCACTCATATGGTTTTCATGTGTTTTATTTTATTATTTACTATTTTAGATTTTTAGAAATCCCATGGCTGTTTGAACTGTTATCTAATTTTGAGCAATGATAAATGAAATATTAATCAATATAGATTGTTGGTTTTGTTTAGTTTGTTTTTTCAGTGTCATGAATTCAAAAACCTTGTTTTGTTGACCTTTAGCAAAAGGTATTTATATTATTTTCCAATAAATTATGTCTCAACTTCAACTTTGATTAACTTTATTAATAAGTAGCATATAGGGTACCATAAGCAATGTTTATTTCTAATGTATTTAATACATAGATACCAAGTGAAGTTGATACCCACTTAAAAAATTTTAGAAAATACTTATTTTCTTTAAGCATAAAAACTTTAGAGATGAGAAACTTCCAGATAAGATTGTTATTTTTATTATTAGTAAATATTTATAAGGAATGATATGTATTAAGCTTAGTTAAAAAGATTAAAACAAAAGAGATTTTGTCTCATGTTGAAAAGTAAGGGCAACTAGTTCCTTTATTTTTGTCCTCTTTACAATGGGTATGCATCTGTATCTGAATCAATCATACTACTACTTTTAAAGATTTTTAAACACCATTAAAATGAAAAAAAATGATGCACTAAAATCTATTTATCTTATGTACACAGACTTTGACACTAAAGAAATAGCAATTTAATTCAACCTAACTTATTGTGATCTGCTAAGTGAAAAGCACTGTAGTTGATACTGTACAAAATGAAAACAGTGTTTCTGTTCTTAAGGAGCTTACTTTACATTCTAGTAGAGAAGTTAAGATATACAGTATAGGCATACCTCAGAGAGATTGCAGGTTAGGTTTTGGTCCACAACAATAAAGCAAATATTGCAATAAAGAAAGTCACACAAACTTTTTTTGGTTTCTCTGTGAATATTAAAGCTATGTTTACACTATACTGTAGTCTATTATGTATGCAATAGCATTATATCTTTAAAAATGTATATACCCTAATTTTAAAATACTTTATTGCTAAAAATGCTAACAGTCATCTGAGCTGTTGGAAAAATGGCACCAATAGCCTTGCTGCATGCAGAGTTGCCCCCAAGCCTTTAAATAATAAATAATGTGATGTCTGTAAGGTGCAATAAAGTGAAGCACAATAAAACAAAGTATGTCTATAATATAAAATCTAGAATACATTGGAGCAGTGGTTCTTAAACTTAAGGGTGCATGGAATCATCTAGAGGGCTTGTTTGAAACAGATTATCCTGAGTTTATGACTCAGTGTGTCTGGAAAGTTCCTGAGAATTTAAATTTCTAACAGATTCCCAAATGGTGCTGATCCTACTGGTCCATGGACCACACTTTAAGAGAATCACTGCAAAAGAGATTAAAATAGTTGTGGGTGTATATATGAAAGAATATAATCCTGGCTGGAGGGTCAGGGAATTATTTATAGAAAGTTTAAAATTTGAGTTGAGTTGAACCTTGAAAGATGAATAAGATTTTGGGGGGAAAAAATAGAAAACTGCCTGAACAAAGGTGCAAAGGAGGAAAGTATCTATTAGGGGGGAAATGGATAGATTTTTTTTTAAACATAGGTTAATTTTGTGGTTGTTTGAAATATAAGGCCCGACTAGGAGGGGCTTTAAATGAAACTCAGGTTTATTCAGTGGACTAGTGTCTCCCAAACTTGTTTCATCATTTTAAAAAAATGAATAAGATATTGAATATATAGAGTACCTTAACTTCACCTCAAATCTACTGATTCAAAATCTCCAGTGGAGGGAACTAGGGATTCTGTAGTTTTAACAAAGATTCCAAATGGTACTTATGATCAGGTCAGTTTGAGAAACACATAGATAATAGATTCACCTCCTAAGTGATTACCTGGGAAATTATGTGTATGCTAAATATATGTAACTCAAAACCAACAACAACAATGGTGCTGTTACACATATACTAACCACTTAAAGGAGTCCAATTGCTGGCTGTTCTTTTCATGAAGTAAATGATAGTCCTAAATTTTTCTATCTGTAAGTTATATATTGGATTTATTTATTTATATACATTGAATCATACAACAGAGCTTTTCACAAAAATCACTGGTGGATTAAAATCTTTAAGGTTTTCTCAATTGAAAATTCCTCAGTAGGCTGTTTTCTTATTTTGTTGGCATAATAGTATGTACCTTGTAAGAATGTAGTGAGAATTTAATAAGTCACTGCATAGAAAACTTAATTTAGGGATGGATTCATAGTTTTGTTCAGTAAGGGGATAGCTGTTTGTACCGCTTTAAATGACCAACTGAGAAGGGGGGAATAATACAATATCCAAGTTGCATTGATTTGCATATGGATTTGAATTTCCATAGATGTAGCATTCGTAGGAAAAAAATGTTTTCCAAGATCATTCTTCTACATAAACTTTTTCTTTCAGGAAGATATCCCTACCCGTATCTCCTCACCAACTCTATTGGTTGATATGTGATCAGAGAATACAAATCTGTATTATTGTTACCTTAAGTAAAACATAATTAGAAAATAAGTCTTCTACAATTTTTATTATTATACATTATAAAGCCAAATAGAAATGATTGTTAAATTACTCATTATTCTAAGTTTTATCACAATTTACTCATTTACCAGTTTCTTTACTCTGACCCTATTTCTAGAAAATATTTTCATCAAGCACTGTAGGGAACCACTCTTTGAGAACCCCAGTCTATGACTCACATGGATAATATTTGCCTGTGACATCCTAGATAATAACAATTGACTGTATTTAAGAACTTTTACTTTTGTGGGAATAGAGAAGGCACCAATGAGGAGGAAGTTGGGGCAAAGAAAAGTAAGCTAAGCTTAAAATTAAATTAAGTAAATTTCAGTCTGAGTATTGGTTAGTTTGTAGAACAAAACAAAAAGGGAAATCCTGCCATTTCTTTTGTCATTTCAACTCTTGGCTGCCCATAGTTTTAAACCTTGCTACTCAAAAGTCTGATCCAAAGACTAGAAATATGGGAACTGCCTGGAAGCTGGCTAACAACTCAATGTCTTAGGTTTCACCCTAGGTGGTCTGAGTCAGAATATGCACTTTAACAAAATCCCCAGGTGATTATGTGCACATTAAAGTGTAAGGAGCACTTGTATAATGTGGAAAGGAAGGAAGATGATACCACCCTTAAAAGAGGATCTATTCCAGAAGACAAGTATAATAGTAATGATGATTACTTTGTTTTCTGTACATATATTTCCTATTTAAAATGTAATAGGATGATATAGCTCTTGTTTAATTGCCTTTTAGAATAGGTTTTTTTCTTCACCAACTGTATAAATTATATTTATAATTCTCATGCATCAACTGGGTATTTTTTATGCAGCTTGAGAGGTACTTAGACACTCTATAGAGTTTTCAACTAACATAATAAAAGCAGACAATTCAAAAGAGCAATTTTTGTTTCAATTTGGAAACTTTTCCCTAAACTAACACGTCTTAAAAATTACTGCATGTTTTGGCAAGACAAAACAGAAACACCCTCATAATATTCTGATACCCTAGGTACGTGTATAATCGCACATATGGTGCGACGCCACATAGTGTACAGAGAAGTGAAAAGTTGTGCTGCAGTTGTGTACAATGAATCAAAGTGCATTCTTCTGTCATATATACCTAATTAAAATAAATAAATTTATTTAAAAATTTTTAAATTATATCTGAAAGAATAATACAATAGAAAAGTGTGCATAAACCTACACTTGCATACATATATTAAAGCTGTAAAATTTTTATTTTAAAAAGGAATTCTGACTAAGCTAACACTAGCATTTTTCTGAGGACTCCTTTATGACAGCAGATAGTTTCAACCCTTTAGACACTTAACTATAAGTTAACACTTATAACACTTAAAATTGTTATTTTAGTTTCTATGTTGATCAGATTGAAAACTTAAAAACTCTTTACCAGTTAAAAATTATAATCCTTGGGTTGGGACTGTAGCTCAGTGATAGAGTGCCTGCCTCACATGTATGAGGCACTGAGTTTGATCCCTAGCACCACATAAAAATAAATAAATAAAGATATTATGTCCATCTATAACTAAAAATATATATTTTAAAAAAATTATAACCCTCCTCTCCCACACTGAGGCTCAAACCCAGGGCCTTGTGCATGCTAGGCAAGTGCTCTACCACTGAGTTACATCCCTAGTCTGGAAACATTTTTTTAAGCTAAAATAATTTTATATTTTTAAAATAACTGGTTTATAATGAGTTTTGTTTTTTAAATTATTTTTATTCTTTCTATTGTTATCTGATATATTTTTTAAATAAGGGAAATAATTGATACAATGAAAAAACCTAGGGATTCTACTTCAAAATTTCAGTTTGTTTTAGGGAAAATTGAACCCCTCAAAATACTAATTTCCCAAGCTCAAGAAGTGAAATCAAGAATCAATAAATGGGATGGTGTCAAACTAAAAAGCTTCTTCACAGCAAAGGAACAATCAAGAGCATGAAGAGAGCACCTACAGAATGGAAGAAAATCCTTGCCACGTGTAACTCAGAGCATTAATCTCTAGGATGTACAAAGAACTTAAAAACTTAACACCAAAAAAGCAATTAACCCAATCAATAAAAGGGCAAAGGACTGGACAGGCACTTCACAGAAGAAATACGAATGGTCAACAAATATATGAAAATATATTCAACACCTCTAGCAATTAGAGATATGCAAATTAAAACCACTGAAATTTCATCTCACTCCAGTAAGAATGGCAATTATCAAGAATACAAGCAACAATAGATGTTGGCAAGGATGTGGGGGGAAAGGTACACTTATGCATTGCTGGTGAAACTGCAGATTGTAACCACTATGGAAAGCAATATGGAGAGTCTTCAGAAAACTTGGAATGGAACCACCATTTGACCCAGCTATCCCACTCCTCGGTTTATACCCAAAGGACTTAAAATCAGCATACTGCAGTGACGCAGCCACATCAATGTTTATAGCAGCTCAATTCACAATAGCAAAATTATGGAACCAACCTAGGTACACTTCAACAGATGAATGGATAAAGAAATTATGGTATATATACACAATGAAATATTACTCAGTCATAAAGAAGAATGAAATCATGGCACTTGCCTATAAATGGATGGAACTTGAGACTATCATGCTGAGTGAAATAAACCAATCTCAAAATCCAAACGCCGAATATTCTCTCTGATGTGGATGCTAACACACATTGGTGGTGGGGATGGTGTCTCATTGTCAGATTAGAGACTGTGCAAGCATTATTCTTTGTATTCATGAAAGTTACAAAGTTAGCAACATAATGCAGCTTATTCTGCAGTTACATTCTACAGCTGCAATGTAGGCAATGTTAGGAGCTTTGTGTAGCTCTCGAGAAAGTCCATTGTTTAAAGTTACTGTTAAGCAGGCAGCTTCAGAAGTAGTGAAGCTGGTGGACATTGTGGTTGTCTAGCAGGGCAGAGGAACTATGGGCCTGAGATCAAGGTCAAGGCTGATAGAACTCTTCTGCAGATGCTTCTCATGTAGGGCATTGCCACAGCAGCTAGGCATCCTGCACCTTTGCACAGAAACATTCCCATGCCACAGCCATGAGGTAATCAGAGTCCCCAATCTCAGACACTGCCCTCCTATTCTCTGTCCCCACCACTCTCCACACCAGCAACCCCCCCCCCATTTTTTTCTTTAGACAGGGTCTTACTAAGTTGCTTAGGAACCCACTAAATTACTAAGGCTGGCTTTGAACTTGCAATCCTCCTGCCTCAGCCTCTGAGCCTCTGGAATTATAGGCATAGGCCATAATGCCCAGCAATAGCTCATTTCTAAACACAACTTTACACATGATTGTAGCTGCACTTACCATTTTGAAACATTACAGGCATATGCCATATGTTATATGTAGATTATGATGATCTTGCTACAACATGTTGTTTGGAAACAAATATCTCACTGTTTTTTCATTCTATAGTGTTTGGACACCTACTATATGCTACCTATTGTGTCTTGCAGAAGTCTGGGAAAAACCTTGTGTATAAGAACCAGCTGCCAAACATGGAAACTGCTGAGAGCCCCAATAAAAAGCAGACAAATCCAGGATTGCACAGAGTATAATTTATTAAGGACTTAACAGACAGAAACATGTCTTGGGCAGCAGCAAGATACGAGGATCCCACATCCCAAAGCAGGAGTAAGGGGTTTATATGCTATGCTAGACAAAGGTGGGCGTCAGCCAACTGGAACATACCTGGACTTTCTCTAAAACTATTAACATGTCAAACATCAGCTAAGAAACAGTTTGGCTATCTTAATGACTTTGTTTATTTTGTAGGGTTTGGAGTGGGTACCAGGGTCACCTAACAGATAAAATGGCATTTATAGCCAAGATGGCTATAGTCATGTCAAGCTATATCCCTGCACATCCTGGAAAGATGAATATGACTAAGTCTTATTTCAAGGGGCCAAAAAATAGATGATTAATTCAAGTTACAGTGATCAAAATGCAATAAAAATATGGGCCTTGAAAGTTTTATTAATAGCTTTAAAATTAATATTATCTCCATGAAGTTATATTTCCAGATATCTCTTGATTTTTAAAGTTTTTCTAGAGTCTACCTAAATCTATGATGTCTGAATTTCTTAAGGAGGTAACACATAGACAAGTACACATTTTGCAAAAAGCAAAGCTACATATTCTTTTTCATAATGGATTATTCAAATAGGAAAGTTAGAAGATGGAGTAAAGTTAAGAAAGGACAAAAAGTCACTGAGGAACAGATTGATTTAAGGAAAGAGAAGAAGAGGCAATAAAAAGTACTGAAGACAATGAGTCTTCCTCATCTGGAAGACTGATATAAAGATCATATATATGCATTTAATTATGTGATTAATATTTATAATTTGAGCTGACAGGTCATTAAAAAGTCAAGCACTTTTCAATAGAATATAAAGCAATTTATGCTTTTAACTAAAAGAAACTATTTTATTTGGAAGACTACGTGTATTTAAAATGAGGTTTTAGATGGAAAGGGAAAAACAGGCATTCCTATGTACTTTGATGTATTTTGCTGTATTAACCAATATTGTTGGTAGTTTATTTTTACTTTTTTCCTGTTGCTTCCCTTGTTGAGGCAGCTAGATTATGAAGTAGATATTCTTCAAGGAAGAGTTGTGAAATTCTTGATTTTTTTTTTTAAATTTCAAAAGCCAAGATCCAGACTAACACAAAAGAATTGGAAAGTGCCTAATGGGTCAAAAAGTTTTTTTCTGTGCCCCAAAGTGGAGATTCTATAGACTTGTGGAAAAGGAGAGAAGTCAGAGGAAAAGAAAATCACTTAGATGTTGGGTACCTCAAAGAAGACCCACTTCCAGCTTCCTCCTGGATTTCTTCTAAAGTAGGGTGGGCAGTAGGTTTAAAGTATAATAGAACACTCCCCTCCCCTTAATTTTGGAGACTCAAGAGAAGAAGGAATATCACTTTTTCAATTTAATCTGGGAAGGTGACAAATCCCAGAATTCACCCTGTTAATGACACAGGAGCAATATAAAGAGATAACAGTGATATGTTAGACTTAGAAGTGGGCCTGAAATAGCCTCATAAAGTACCTTTATTGTGTCGCATGGCATGAAGGAGAAGCAGGATCTTTTTCCATGAGCCAGGGGCTAGTAGAGAGCTGAGAATCCTTTTAGTGTCCCACTACTCATTTTTTTCTCTGTCCCAAAAGTCACAGAATCTAGTGTCCAACACAAGGGGGACACAGCTTTAAATTTAGGGGACTCACCAACCAGGACTAGACTGTATGCCTCAGCAGATAGTAGCATAGCCAGATGATGACAACTAACAAAATGTTATTACCTCCTGGAACATGTATAATCTAGTGTTATAGGGTATGGGGTCATTTACATCATAATGCCAGAATACACAGTCTTGAATGCCATAATCCCAAATGTTGAAATCCAAAAGATCAAACTCTCTAAAATCTAAAATCCAGAAAGATCAAAATTCCAAAAACAATATAACTCTGAAAAAAAATGATTTAAAACTTTTTTAAGACATTTATTTATATTTTATGTATTAACATTATAAAGGGGGATTTATATGAGAAACAAAAACATGATAGAATACTTTCTAGAAAACTTTACAAAACAAAATAGGTAATTATAAAAAACTTATTTTTGCAAGCATAAAAAAGTTGTATAGGAATAACAGTTATGAGCAGATGAACTATACTCATAAAGAAATTGGACAGACAGTGAAGTCTGTAAATACATATCACTACAGTGGGTAATTTGTGGACCCAGCTTTAAAACCATGCTCATCTGAAATACCATAATGGACAACCTAAGTCTTTTTACAAGATCAGTCCAAAACCATGATGGCTTATACCACATATTAAGTCATCCTAAGAGTCAAGATCTGAAGAAATTTTATCTTTTACAAATGCAGATGTACAAAAGAGGACATCTCTTTATTTATTGAAGAAGTTTTAATATTTTTACATACACACCAAATGATTACACACAAACTCAATATTGTTGTGCTAAGGCACTTTTGTGGAGTCAAATTTGCAAAAAAATGCATAAAATGAATTAGAACTCTCTGAAAGTCTGTATACAATTTGTACCTCCAGTATTGGAAATGATGCAAAGATGAAATGCAGAGTATAGCACATTGTAAAAAAATAATGTTAACAATTTTAAATAGTTGGAGAAAAAACTTTAAAAAGGAAAAACAAAAACTAAAATAGTTCAACATATGAGTATCACCAGCTAGCCCAGCTGGCGACCTATACTGTGTTCACAAAATTGGACTACATCAATAACTGAGAAAATGGTGAAGAAAGCACGCAAGCACTCCGAAATACCTTTTCAAAATCTGGGATGGCTCTCTACCTTAGGGGTTCATTAGAAAGAGAGCTTGCATCTGTATTATTTATTTTTATGGGGGGGGGTGGCACACATAGGGAGGTTCGATGGAACGTTCTTTCCAAATAAGGCAAGGGGTCAGGTTTCAGGGGGTTGAGTCTAGCTTTGTGATGTCTTATGGTCAGTAGATTGATGGACATCTTGACAAGTCACACCCATCTCAGTTGCTGTGTGGGAACACAGAGCAAGAGGAAAGTGCACACATGTGTTGCACGGCCCAAAGAGCATGCAACACCAGGCCAGTCCTCCCATATGCTCAAATGCGCATAGCTCACACACACAATCCATGGATGGCCTGTGACACATGAAAGTGTGTTTCAAAGATAGGTTATAGGCAATTGTGGGGAGGGAGTTCTTATAAACTGGCCAACTATATTTTGAAGTCTCGCATCATGATGAATAGTGATTTTTTTTTTTCATTTAGGACATGGCTCTGCTTGGAGAATGCATTCACATTCACTTTTTACATGACACACTCTTTAATGATTTAGTATACACCAACATGAGTGTTCCCTAATACATTTTCCCATCTTCTGTGCCATGCTTCTATATTGTATTGGATGTGCAGGAATACTTTCTTTAGGCACTCATGTACAGACCAAAGATTTGGCAGAAACTATACTAGTTTCCTTCACTGGCTTCTTCAGGTAAATGCAACTTTACTTCCTTAAAAGTTCCTGTAATTTCATTAGCTGAAAGAAATACCAATGCTGACAAATGGTGTATTATGAAACTGAAGTTTTTGTCATTGCTGTATAGTGTGGCCAGTCCTTTCCCCAGAACTCGGCTTTCTACACCTTATATAGCCTCCCCTAACCCCTGGAGAATTGCAATTTTCTGAATTTCAGCTTTCAGGATTTCATCATTTGGGATTTTAATTTTTCAGGATTGTGTCCTTCAGGATTATTATGAGCATGGGTGGGGGAGCCTTGAGTTGACTGAGATTATTTTCTAACATCTTAGTGGAATGGGGACTTAAAATAGAAATTAAAACAATGTTTCCTGTATACTTGAAATTATGGAGTGAGATTTGTGCCCGCTGTATTATTAGTGATAGATCTGAAAGAAGTTTCATTTCCTAATGTGAGTAGCAAATAATGTCTTCTTCACATTGAATAAGATCTATCAAAAACATTTCAACATACTAATCTCCCATCGATGTCTCAGGCAGATGGATGCACAAATGGTAAACATTCACCACTCTTGCTTTTTCTACAAACTACTACAATACCTGCTGACATATATTGAATATGTACTAGGTGCCAGAACTTGTCCTAAGCCCTTTAGAAGATTTATTTAGATTAATCATTTCAATAATCCTATGGTATGAATTCTCATGTGTGTGTGTGTGTGTGTGTGTGTGTGTGTGTGTAGATATATAGGTATCTATATCTAGATATGTATATGTAGATATCTGTATCTATCTATATATATACATATATGTGTATATATATATATACACACACATTTATGTATTTTCTTCTTACTCTACAGATGAGGAAACTAAATTTACAAAAGTTTTCCAAAGCTTGAACTTTAGGAATTCAAAAATTCCTAGCAGAACCAATAAGCTATTCTGCTTAGAAATGAATGAGATGATGGCTACATCTTTAAAGTTACAACAAATTGTCTATCAAAACCCATGCTTTTCCTAATCTTTATAGTGTTTTGGTTGGAGAATCTAAGGCAAATTTAAGCAACCTTTTAGTTAAGACATATTCTATGGTCTTGGTTTCTAATTTAACTCTAGTTCCTAGAGAAGGAAGATAGTTAAGACTTCTCCCTAGATCATTTAGTCATTGTTCCGGTCACTTTCTGAATTTAGGTCTGTCAACAATAGTATACATCCCTTCTTCCCATTTATCCCTGAACCCTCAGATGCCTATTTTGGTTGTTTTCACACTTAAACTTCTGTACTTTAATGAGATTTTTTGACCTGCCTTTGGGTCTCTGAAGACCATTTATTTATATCTTTCCTGGGTAAGTGACTTCATTTTGAAACCAAATATCTGGACAAGGGGTTGCAGGGGGTAGGGGAGCTCTGTTTTCAACAAAACATTCTTAGTAAGAGCTGCTTGGTATTGGCTGCCAGAGATGTGTTATAAAGCTCCTCTGCTGTTACCAGTGAAAATTATTCTAATAGGGGAGAGAAGCACAGTTCTTTCTTACCTTTTCTGGGATCATAGCACTCCACTGACATCTACTTTGAAATTTGATTACCATTTTTCCATTTTCCTCCCATAATATATAGTCTATGTGATTTCTTTTTTTTTATACCTCTCATATAGGAACATGAGGTTGTTTTGAAGAAAAGTTTGAAAGTTAAACACAAATCTTTACAAAGAGCATTAGATGTCTATCTTATAAAAAATATGACTGAATAAAGTTACTCTTGAAGTTCTATTTTTATCCTTAAATTAAAGTTTAAAGAAAGGAAAGGGATTAGCAGTTATTATTAGATTTTTGTGTTAAAAATTATGAACTTTCAATATATAAATTTCAAGTTTTTCCCAATAGACTTTATTGCTTCCTCTGTCTTTTCATTTTCTTGTGCTGTCCATCAACCGTTTCCTATTCTTTTGGGATTTTCCTTAATTTCTGTTTGCATTACAATATCATACTTCTTTTATTTTAAATGATATTAATTTCATTTTTAATATATAGTGAGAACACACTGTAATAAGTTCATATCACTACTTTTCACTTTCAAAATAACTTTGTCTTTTGAAATTTTTGCCTACTAAAATAAGTGAAATATTTTAGAGTCTACATAGGAAGAAACATTTGCTTTTCTCTCTGAATTATTTGTATTTATATATATATAAAAAAAAGAGTTTCCTGCATCCAAGTGTTTTATTTTTTTCTATACTTTGTGATTTTATTTAGGTCAAATTCTTAGTACACAGCAATAATTAATTCCAAATACAATTAAAAAATTAAAAAGTGAATGTAGCCCCAGTCACCTGGAGGTGGTTTAATGGCACACACATGGAACAATTACTGGCAACAGACTGCTCCCTCAAATTTCCTGAATGGTTTTTACTTAACACTACCGACTCTCTGGGAGCTAAAAAGTACAACTGGCCAGAACACAAATTGTTTACATTCTTTTTGTAAATCATTTTGTTAAGAAAAAAAGGTGCATGGACACAAAATATGATAAAAACTGCTTTTCCATATAATTCTGAAGTTGCAAAAGAGGTTTCATTTTAATGTGAAAATAAGCTTTTTGTTGTGTTTTTATTACAAAAAAACTTAAGATATTTAGCAAGGATCATTTATACACAGCTAGGCCCTGTCATTTCACTTGTAACTTTTAAATAGAGATTCTCAATGAAACAAAGATCAGCATAAAGTAAACTTAAAGGTATGAGCGCAACGCTTCCATTTAATAATAACTTTTATAAGGCTCTCTTAAATAAGGCTGTTTTGCTGTGCTGTGCTCCTGCCAGTGTTGAACTAATATAATGTGTTTTTGCTACATACACCTTATGGAAAAGAGTGTTTATACTGAGTGTAGTTTTAGAAGGGGTAAATTTTTTTTCACTAAGGTTGCACTTAATATACTCCTTTAAACAGTCTGAATACTCTGATGGTTATTTACCAAAACATGGCATATATTTTCAAGTATATTCCTGAAAACATCAAGTAGAACTCTTAATTGTTAAAGAAAAATACAGCACATTTAATTAAGACAGTTGTGGTGCAGTGGAAAGAGTACTGGGCCTTAAGTCAGGAACTCAAATCTGAAACAAAGAATCTAATAACCTCAATAGTCAAATGAGACTGAACCAAAAATTTTAAAAGCTCATCTATCTCTAAAATTCTGTGATTCTAAAGTAAATTATGTGAGGGAATTACTACCTTAACACCAATCAGGAGTTTCTGGCCGAAGTTAAGAAGTAAACAGATCCCCATTCTTTCCAAATGCCTGGCAGTCACCTGCCAACTCCTCCAACCCTTTTCAGTGGTAAAGGTGGCCTTCAGGACATGCCATGCTCTCTCCAAGAGGAGAAAAGGTAATAAAAGGTAAAAGAACAGACCTGCTAAAAGAAAATGAGAAAAGATAAAAGCAAACTGCAATCATTTTTGATGCCTCCCAAACAGAAAAACCTTTATCACCTTTAGTCAATATCAAATGCTAAGGAGCACAGCTACATTTACAGATAATCATTGTAAAGATGCATAAAACATTCCCTCTAGCTGGGTATTAAACAGCAATGGAAGGAAAGAAAACGGGGGATGAAAATGTCACACCCAGTGATTTAGGAACATAGCAAAATTAGCAGTCCCTTACCAGCTCCAATGTGGGAACAGCAGGTACCTCTGAGGAAGATAGACAGAAGTAGCCAAAAGATGGGAAATACTGAATGAGAAAAAAGGTTTATACTTATTCCAAACACACAGCAGGCTAATGAATCTCCCAGAACTAGATTTTTAAAAACTGGCACTATTTTCTGTTTCCAATTTATTGTCTTAGCCACAAAGTCAAAAGTAAAAATGTTTATGATTACTCATATGTCCTTGTGGACTTTCAAATATTAATACCAATTAATACCAAAAAAATTTTTTAAACCCAACTATTCAGTCCTCTTCTTGAAGGGAAAAAGGGGAGTGGCCACACAATCAAGAAAATCTGGAGGGAAGACCATCATATTAGATTTCTGCTATCCTGATAAAATAGTTGTTTATTGGTGAGCAAATTTCAGACTTGGATCATCTTTGCTATAATAGCAATACATCTTTGCAGCATACAAAGATTTCATGAATTCATTTGAAATTCCTGGTAACAACCACCTTTGAGTTTATAAAAAAGATAGATGGGGAAACTTACAATAAAACAGGAAATACTACTCTTATAGACTATTAATAGCATGCAATCTATGTAATAGTGTTTTATTAATGTAGAGGTTCTTAATAAAACAGAATCTCCAGTATAATAGATATTTTTCCATTTGGATAATTCCATTGACAAAATCATTTACAGTTATTTTGTACCCTTTGTCTGCTCTTATGTTAAAAGAAAGGTTGTTTCCCATCTCTTTTTGTCTTCACAATAAAAATAACTTCCTTGAACTTTTTTCTGATTATGAAAGTAGCACATGCCTATTCTTAGAGTTTACAATACCTATATTTAAAACGTCAACAGTTGTATGAATTAGACTAGATTTACACATAGCTATATAGATCTAAAGGTGTAGTCTAGGTAAAAATGTAAGAAATAGGATGTGAGTATAAGTAAATACCTGTACAAGAAGCAAAAATATATTTTGTATATATATTAGTCAAGGTTCTCTAGAGGGTCAAACCCTATTAAAATTACACCTAAAATTACCATCACAGTAGAAGTATACATAAAACTAAAAAATTTACATAAAACACATTAAAATAGTTGTCAGTGTGTATGTGTGTGGGCAGCCAGTAGAAGGGGTTGGGTGATCTAACTACAAAATGGGAATAAAAGAGAACAGAAAAATTTGCAGATAACACAGAAATGCACAAGAATGTAAAATTACCCTCAATCCCACTACTTTTTTATAATCACATTTAACATGTTTTGGCATATATCCATCCAGATACACACACACACACACACACACACACACAGAGTTTAAAATGAGATTATGACCTGTTTTTAATTTTTTTACTTAGCAATATAATATAAATGTATTTATATATCTAATCATTTTATGTAGTATCTTTGTGGATGTGCAGTTTATTTAATGGCTACCTATTGATATATATTTATAGTAGTCTCAGTTTTCTGTTACAACCAGTATTGTAATGAGCATTCTTACAAATATAACTATTTGTCTTTGCAGGGGTTGGGGGGGTTGGGGCACAGGGTACTGGAGATTGAACTCAGGGGCACTCAGCCACTGAGCCACACCCCAGCTCTATTTTGTATTTTATTTAGAGACATGGTTTCAGGGAGTTGCTTAGCACCTTGTTTTGCTGAGGCTGGCTTTGAACTCAAAATCCTCCTGCCTCATCCTCCCCAGCCACTGGGATTACAGGTGTGTGCCACCACACCCAGCCACTATTTGCCTTTACTTTAAATGCATATTTAAATTTTGAAACAAATTGTCAAATTGCCCTCCAGAAATATATCATTTTACATTCCTAGTATGAAATTTTCTGATCCCTACAAAATTCTGCAACCAAAAATGCATGACAAAAAAACTGAACAAGCAAAAACAAAGCTATCTCTGTAATCTCAGGCCATCCAAATGTCTTCTCAGCAATTGAGTAAACTTACTCAAGAGTCCTATTTAGTGTTGTGTGAGATAAGAGAGTGTGAGACACGCTAAGGTCAGTGTACTACTGACACTATTCTATTCTCCACACCAGGGACTGAGAAAAAGCGGAAGGGGTATACTTGGAACTACCTCCCATTTCATTTGTATGTATTCACTTCAGAAATATGTCAACTTTTCACACTGTTTCTGTGCATCAGAATCCTGAAATTAATCCCTCAAAATAAATAAATAAATATACCTTTAATTACTAACAATAGAACATGTGTTCTGAGTGATTTTGAGTTTTCTATTTTTCAGCTTTATTTCTAAAGTGCCTTTTAATTTTTCTAACATCATGCCCTAAACAGTTGAAAAGATATTCAAACATCCTCACCAGATCAGAGAGCAGTTCCAACTCCCCAACTGGAAGAGGTTGGGGATGAGGGACACGTGGTGTGAGCTGAGCTGTTGCAGCAGTGAGACTCTGGGCTTCGCCCACAAGGATGCTCTGCAAGGCCTTGGACTTGCCACTTGAGTCTTTTAAGTCCCTTTTCCCTCAACTATTACATGGGGAGAAGGATATCTACTTGGCTCTATCTCCAGTATTTAGAATAAATATTTCAACAAATATTTCTCAGTGAGTTAACTCAAGATAATAATTAGGAATAGTGAATATGAAATGCCTAGAACTCATCAGGTGATACCCATTGTCATTATTAAGATAAACTATAGGGATGTTGATGGACAGAAGCAGATAGCTAAAAAATTTCAAATAGTCCTGTTGGCTGTTGGGAGTCTGAGGTTAGGCACTGGGGCCAGTATGAGTTGAAAATGTAGGAATTAGTGTTGACAGGTTAGAAAAAGAGAAGGAGTTTCCCTGAGTTAGGCTTAGCATTCAGGGTTACCAATAGCCTCTGTGATGGAAACTACCCATGTGGCTTTTAACAATGTGTGAATGTGAATAATCAACTCATCAAGGCAAAGTCCTTAAGCTTTATCTACCAGATAGCATTGCTATACTCAAAGCCACACTGCAGAAAGAATTGCTAAATGCAAGTTTTTCTTAATGCTACTATGTAGCAGGAATTTAAACTGATAATCTCTTCAAAGCATATCTTTATTAAAAGGATATTATTCAGAGCCATCTGAGTGATAATTACTATATAAAGTTTAATTGACCTAATTAATCTAATATGGGTCGATGGTTCAATAGAACCCAAAGAATGATATTTTCAAATGGGGGTGGGGAAGAAAATGAAAAAGAAAGAAACTCCAAAAGGAATTTATTTAAGTGAACATCCTTAAATTTAGTGGATCTGGTTTATTCTTGCACACAGATATTATATTGCTGGATATTATATTGCTGGAGTGGCTGAGCCAGGATAAAAAGAGATAGAAAGACTAATTCTCTGAGGATACTAAGGAATATTCTGTTCATCACTCAGGGGAAGGCACTATATAAATTACATTATAACAATACTCTCTCTTTCTGATAACAGCACTGAAAGAAGAATTCATCATGACAAGAAGTCAAATTTACTATCATACTGTTTTGATTCTCTTGGTGATGTGATAAAGTGCATGCTGATACCTGCTTTTTATTTGACTAGCTTCTTTGAATGTCAGCTTGTCCCATTAGAAGTCTTGACTGCAAAATATAAACTGGGACTGATAATAACTTGGCCCTATGACAAAGGAAAGAATATACGATCCACACCTAGACAAAATAATAACACATTATTTAATTTGCACATGTAAAGATCTTGAGATGGGGAGATTTTCCTGGATTATCTGGATGGGCCAAGGATCACAAGGAGACTTATAAGTGAAGGGGGGTGCAAGGAGAGTCAGAGTCAGAGAAGGAGATGTGACCATAGAACAGAGAGAGAGCCAGAGAATGAGATTTGAAGGAGGAAAGGTCCCATCTTGAGGAAGGAATGTATCCCCAAATTCTGAAACCAAGGAATATGATTTTAGTTCAGTAACGTTGATTTTTGGACTTCTGACGTCCAAAACTTACAACACAGACTTATCATCTGTGTTATAAGATAGTAAGTTTGTGTTGTTTTAAGCTTCTAAATTTATGGTAATTATGGTACAGCTGCTCTGAAAACTAACACAGCATCTTTGGTCACATGGCACAGAACTATATTCTTATCATTTTAGTTAGATTGAACTGACTTTCCCAAACTGTGTCTATAATCCAAAGAAGTCTGATCACAAACCAGAGAGGTCCTGTGGCAGATCCTGCTTTGCCTTCTATTCATCACAGGCTCACTTCTTTGCTAATAGTTTTCAGGTTTTTAGAGAAGTGGTGTATTAGTGAGAGCTCCTAACTATGGGAAGAAATCAATTATTTTGTGATTAATTTCCATCTCCCAGACTTTTAAAACCCAAACAACATTGTCTAAAAGGATATTTACAATTACAAACTATGACTTTTCACTAACTTGGCTAATGTTCTCTACTCAAAGTTAAAAATGAACCACCTGGAGGCTGAGGAGAATGTTCACAAGCCTTTAGAATGTGGTTAAGTATCTTCAGTGGGAGTCATGAGCTGTGGATATGCCCTTGAGATAATAGGATATGCTTGGAGGGGGCTTTGGGCTGTTGACCAAAATATCACATGGGGCCAAGAAATTGAATAATGATAACATTAATAGCTACTGTGCTAAAGAGCATTTATATTATATCAAATTAAAGAACATATGTGGCATGTTCTTATCTTAGACTTATCCTCATTTTCAATTAAAACTTAAGACACGTGTATTAGCTATCTGACACTAAAACAAAATACCTAAAATATTGCACTTAAAAAGAAGGAAGGTTTGTTTTCGGTCATGGTCTCAGAGGTTTCAGTCCATGACCAGCAGGCTCTGTTGCTTTTGGACCTGTGGCAAGGCAGAACATCATGGTGAGGCATGTGGTGAGTAAATTGTTCATCTCATGGAAGCCAGGAAGCAAAGAGAGGAAGATACCAGCATCCCACAATCCCCTTTGAGATCATACTCTCAGTGACCTAAGACCTCCCACTAGGTGCATCTCTTAAAGATTCCACAACCCCAGGACAGGAGACTGAGACAGGAGCATTGCAAATTCAAAGCCCAGCCTCAGCAAAGCAAGGTGCTAAGCAACTCAGTGAGACCCTATTGCTAAATAAAAATACAAAATAGGGCTGAGGATGTGGCTCAGTCATTGAATACCTCTGAGTTCAATCCCTGTTCAAAAAAAAAAAAAAATTCCACAACCTTCTAACACTAAGCTAAAGACCAAGCCCTTACTTAACACATGGGCATTTGGAAGGTATTCCAGATCCAAATTATAGCAATATGTAACTACTTCACCTTGACCTATAGCAGGCTGATGTAGGTTTGAGTTACTGCAGGTCTGGATTGTTTACCACGATTCTGTGTCCCTTGTGCATTCCTTTCTTCATAGCAGAAGCTATTTTGGAATATTATTGCTATAATAGTCATGGCAATGTTTTCTTGATGTTCTATGTGTGCTGCCCCAGAAAATCCCTGAGAATGCAGAAAGACTTTGCTAGAATACAGTTATACAGTCTAAATGTTACATATAGCACCAAGCAAATTTCTTCTGCCAAAAGCACTCAGCAGAAAATGGGCTGACTCTGCGCTACAAGCTTGACTTTCTCTGAAGTACCCTAATTCTTATGGTCCCAATGGAAAAGAACTGATGTCCCCGTGGTGAATCCATTAGAGGTGAGGCAAACAATGGAAAGGAAAGGACTCATTTTCACATTTGGTTCTGACTAATGGCCCCACTGAAAAGGAAAGCTGGAAGAATCCAAAGAGACCACTTAGGTTGGATAGCAAACTTTTTGATGAGCATGAATTCAACGTGGACAAGATGACATAGACCCAAAGTCTTAGGCTGACTTAGTAAAGAACATTGGGGAAGAATATAATGCTCAGAATAAGATGAAAATGCTAAAGAAAAGAAGAAATCCAATGCAGAAAGACTTGAAAGATCCCATTGATGTGCTTTCAAAGGGGGTTATGGGATGCTGGTATCTTTCTCTTGGCTTTCTGGCTTCAATGAGGAAGGGAAAGATCCCAACTTGAAAATCATGATGCTAGGTCAGCACAACAGTCCTGAGGAAGCATAACTTTTCCACTTCTACTTTACTACTACCCTCTTATTTTATTTATTTTTGTTGGTGGTAGGGAGTACTGGGGATTGAATCCAGGGCACTCAACCACCGAGTCACATCCCCAGCACTATTTTGTATTTTATTTAGAGACAGGATCTCACTGAGTTGCTTAGCACCTCACTTTTGCTGAGGCTGGCATGAATTCGAAATCCTCCTGCCTCTGCCTCCTGAGCCTCTGGGATTACAGGCATGCACCACTGCACCCAGTTTATTCCTTTGCTATTTCTAGGCAAGGAGATAACCCACCAGAGTTAACTGGAATGCTCTTTAGAAGGAATTGAAGACCTGACTTGTTCAAGATTCCACATCTGAACCAAGGTAATCTATAGGCTGAGAAAATGGACTCTGGAGGCAATAGACCTTAGGGTCTCCTGTGTTCTCTACCTCTAAATTTTAGCATCTTCACTTTTAAAATTCAGGTAACAATGTATACCTCACAGAGTTAGGGTCAGAATTCAATATAAAGCACTGTATCATAGCATCTGGCACCTAATAAGTTGATTTTATCATTTTCTTCATAGACTAAAATAGTTGAAATGACAATAATCAGTGATCTTTAATATATTTAATAAATTATGGAGAAAGAATAAATATTACGAATAAATAATAAAACTAGAACTAATTATTTTAAAGGTATTTTTTCCAGTTTCTAAAATAAATAGTAATTTCTAGGAATGAGTTGAATAGTCATATCAACCAAAGTATATTTTCCTTTTTCTAAAAGTCTATCAAAAGAATTACATAGACAAAGGGTATTGGAATTTTGGCATAACTAAGAGTCTCACAAATGCTCTTATGAAAGATTTGCAGGCTGTCTGTCACACTTAGGAGCATTTTAAACTTGTTGAATAACCCAAACAACATTAGTTAAGAAATAGTGTAAATCTAGAAGAAGGTTTCTAGGATGAATAACTTGAAGTGTGGTTCTTAAATTATGCAATATTTTCTTTAATGACTATTATGCCATCTTCTGAAGCATGCTGATCACCTGAAAGGATTTAAGTTACAAAATTAGATTTCAAAAAATTCTCAAAGGGCTGAAAAAAAACAGATCAAATCTAACTATGATATTTGCCTGCAAAAGGGTCTAATCTTTCAGTCTAATATCAAACTCTATAAGCAGAATATAAGGTACTATCTGAGCAGCTTTGTACTTAAAAAAAAAAAGATTTTATTCAAGAGCAAATAAAGCCAGTATAGGTCAACCTTGTGACTTTGCTTCTATCCCTGGAGATACTCAAACACACAGATGACAACCACTTGACAGGCCTTTGTTGAGGGTACTGTGCCAAGGATGAGAGTCTGGATTAGATGAGCATTAAGATTCCAGCATCAATCATTCATTAGAGCTTGGGGTACTCTTTGTTCTGCAACTAAAACATGGTCCATATATCTAGGTAGTGGTTCAGCAAAGTCCCCTTATGATGAAGATGCGGAAAAACATACATCCTAGATAAAGGAGAAAAGGTCAGAAGGAGGACCTTTCATATTGCTGATGAGTTGCTAGACAAGGCTGAATGTTATACAGCCACAGCTCACACTGTCACTGTACTGCTTCACGGGCTGAGATTAGGCAGCAGACCAACTGTGTCCAATTTGGAGGCAGATCTATGGTGTAGATTAAACAAGTGCTCATAGCAGTGATGACCACAGGGAAGGTGCAGTCATGGCTACCAGAAGTCAGCTGGGGTCCTCTGTGCAATAGAATTGAGTTGACTTGAGCTGCCATCCATTTGCCATAGGATTGAGATTAATGTCCATTTTCCTTGACTGGTTCACATTAGAGTGCAGGAATTTGAGAAGGAATACTATGGTTGTGGTTGAGGGCGAAAAACATTTCTCCATCTCTATGGATAAGCCCTTCTCAAACTTTAATGCCCATGTCATGACCTGGGGAACTACTTAAAATGAACATTCTGATTCAGTGAGTCAGGGATGGAGACTGGGATTTGAATTTCTAAACTCTCAGGTGATGATGATGATGACAATGGTGACCTCAAAACCATCATTTTGAAAAGCACTGGACTAATATTTAAAATTGCAATAAAATGCATGTAGATTAGCAGGGGTTTGCCACATTAGGGTTATTAGAATCACTTGGGGAACTTTAAAAATACTGACACCTGGACTTGACCAAGAACAATTGAATTAAAATCTCTGAGGTTCTGCATGTTTTAAAGTTTTTGAATATTCTTACTCTCTAAAGGAAGACTAATTTATTTATGTAAAAGTTTTATGAACATATGCATCTATATGCATATATATATATATATAACTAAGAAGCTTTGCAATTGTATATGTATATAAATTGTAAATCTTCTTAGATATTGCTATAACTGTACTGTAAATTATGGCATATATATAATTAGACATATAAACAACTTGGGAGGCAAAGTTTTATATATATATATATATATATATATATATTCATCCAATATATATATATATATATTCATCCAATATATATATATATATATATATTCAGCCTATATATATATATATATATATATATATATATTCATCCAATATATATATTTAGAGACTGGGAATGTAGCTTAGTGTGGAGTTCTTGCCTAGCATGCGCCCCCTACATTAAATCCCCAGCACCGGGGGAGGGGCATATGTGTATATATAGAGAGAGATATGGATATAGATAAAGATAGATATATATATATATAGAGAGAGAGAGAGATACATCTATATAGAGAGATA